>NC_081416.1:127453559-127639767 GCF_949786415.1 Peromyscus eremicus | reverse complement strand
CTCCACCTTCTCAGAATTGTTGTTACAGGGTTATACCACTAAGCCTGGCTGGATTTTAAAAGGTAGGTTCTGGAAGATTCAACTAGCCCTTATAACAGTAAGTGGAGCACTTTACTGATTCAGTTCTCACCCTAGCCTACCACCAACGAGCTTTTTACATACAGTGTTTAATGTGCTTGGCTGCCTGGTGTCATGCCAGTGTGACACATCACAGAAACATTTAAGACTGAGTTACTCAGCTTTCCATCACTCTAACCTAGTATCTGGGGTTGTTAACTTACCAAGGGAAAGTTTGACTCTCTGACAGCCAGCTATGAAGGCTTTAGTATGGTTGATTGGCCTCGAGTGTTTGGGGCCTATGGGGAAGTGATGTTTGTGGGGCAGCATTGAATTGAGTAAAATTGCTGATCTCGTGTCCAGGAAGCAAAGACAAAAGGGGAAGAGACTGCGTCTCCAAAATTACCTCAGTTAACTAGACTAGACACATCACTAGACCCCAGTTTCGAAAGGTCCCATCGTCTCATACTCCTGTCATTTTGAGGACCAGGCTTTTAAAACTCGGGCCTTTGGAAGATATTTAACTTCTGAACTCTCTCTATAGCTGGAGTTTGGACAAATTAACTGACCAAGCTGAAACATAGGTCCAATCTATAATAATTAGATAATATTAAACACATCTGGTTCTGATGTTAGAGACCATTGACACTTTTGTCCTTAGTGTTTAATACAAAAGTATTTTCATGTATTATAATGGTTCTAATCAACTTCTATATAATGACTCTCCAGTTCCACCATTGATTTGGCACTGTCATTTCCTTAAATTGCCAGTGATTCGGAAAAAAATTTTGAAGAGGTGAAAATCTAAAATTAATATCTAAGTCAGTGATAAAGTTGATGTTCCTCAAATATAAAAAGTAGGATCCTTTACCAAAAGTCAAAAAACCAGAATTTGGAATAAATTGCTGGATCAGTAGAAATTGGTTGAAGACTCTTATCTGCTCAAGCATATATTTTTCATGTATGAAAGGGAATACCCATATTACAGCATCATAGAAAATTAGCAAATAGTTGATCCTCGATTCGTGTGTACTAGTGCTGTGGCTGGTGGAATCTCAGTGATAGAACACATGCGTAGAGCACACAGGCCTTTGATTTGATCTCAGTAACACACATACAAACACACACACACACAGAGGAGAGAGAGAGAGAGAGAGAGAGAGAGAGAGAGAGAGAGACTGAGATTGATTTTCCAAGCTTGATAAGCTATCCTTCACTAGTTCCTATGACATTAAACCAGGATCCCAGGAGACAATTAAGGGCCAGCTTCTTTAAGATGCCCAGAAGGGCCTTGTATTGGGTTCAATCCTCTCTCTGATGTTTGAGATTCTGAAATTTCAGGAGCAGGGACTCTTCACTTCCATCCTCACTGGGTCCTGCAGTTTATGGACCCAGCACTGCAGACAAGCATGACTCTGTGGGCTTCGCCTTCTTTCCCACTCCAGCAACCACAGCCAACTGTTTTGTTCCGTGTGTCTGGATAGTCAGCTCCTCCCCTCCAGGACGAGCTGATTGGTTTAAAGGTAGGACTCCTGAACCAATTGCTTGAGTTGACTGGTTTAAAGGTAGGACTCCTGAACCAATTGCTTGAGTTGACTGGTTTAAAGGTAGGACTCCTGAACCAATTGCTTGAGTTGACTGGTTTAAAGGTAGGACTCCTGAACCAATTGCTTGAGTTGATTGGTTTAAAGGTAGGACTCCTGAACCAATTGCTTGAACCCCTGGTGTGATACTGCTTCAGGGACGCTGTAGATCAGTGGTTCTCAATCTTCCTAATGCTTTGACCCTTTAATACTCTTCCTCATGCTCTGGTGATCCCCAACCATAAAAATTATTCTATTGCTACTTCATAACTGTAATTTTGCTACTCTTATGAATCATAATGTAAATATCTATGTTTTCCAGTGGTCTTAGGCAACTCATACCTAAAGAACCATTCAACTCCAAAGTGGTTGGAACATTTAGGTTGAAAACTGTTGCTGTAGACTCTCTGTGTGTGTGTGTGTGTGTGTGTGTGTGTGTGTGTGTGTGTGTGTGTATGTGTGTGTCTCCTGGTAGCACAGGGGAGGTGACGAGTTTATATGTACATGGATCCTGCCTTCCTCCTTTTACATATGTAGTATTGAGAATTTGAATCTGACAGGAGATTCAAATGTTTTTACAATCAAAGAACATCCAACTCAAACTACCTTCCATTGGAAAACATATTTGTTGGGACACAGGAGCTCAGCAGAAGAAAGACAAAAAACTAAATCCACCTTTGGGCTTTTATAGTGCATTTATTAAGAATTCATGTTCTATCAATGATAATCCCTCCAAGCACATAAAAGAATGATGATTCTTTTCATTCTTCTAGACAGTACAGCCCAGTGGGGAAAGCCTCAGACTGACAGCTTACTCTCCTATAATTTATGAGATGTTCTGCTCTTCTAGATCTCTGCCGGACAGCCTGCATTAACAGAATTCATAATTGCCTCTATCAAATCCAAAACACGCATTGGAACTAATAGACAGTATATTGCAGAAAATGGTGAGAACAGGCATCAAGATGAAAGTGAATCCCAAGTCTCTCACTTTACTTGCTTCTGCTGAAGTCCAACAGGACTTGAGCCTACTGGTGTTTTGCATCCCTCTACAAGGAGGCATCCTTGTGATTGACATACTTGTTCAATACTCGACAATCTCATGTACAACCTAAAATACAGTTTCGCTCAAACTAAGTTAGGAGAAGTCCTGAGAAAATGCGTTTAGTAAATATACACCGTGTCCTAAAAACTGTGGTGGTGGGAGCTGAGGTTTCTCTAGGAATGTGTATTCAAATATGGAAGAGAAACAAGTAGAAATAAAACCTCACAGGACAGAAACATGTGCAACTGGGGAGGGAATGTTGATGAGGGTGTGTCTGACAGCCACTGGGAAGGCCGATTTCTCTTAAATGATCAAGGCATTGTTATCCGATATGGTGAACAGTCAGGAAGACAGGTGATAGCTCTGAGATCGGCTTCTTCAGTCAAATCAAAATGACACCATCAAGAATTTGGACTATCCATTTCTGTGCTCTGCATTCTAAGTATGGTGGCCTTGTCCCATGTTGTATCAGAGTTCTGTTGCAACTCAAGCATCACCAGGTTACTTAGCTGAATTTAGCTCATGACATAGGCAACATACTTTGGCCTGAATGTCATTATCAGCCTCTCTAAAACCTGACAAAAGCATAAGATTTCTATGATGGCTTTGTGGTAGTTTGAATGTAATTGGCCCCCATAATCTCACAGGGAGTGGCACTATTAGGAGGCGAAGCTTTGGTGGAGTAGGTGTGGCCTTGTTGGAGGAAGTGTGTCACTGTCTGTGGGGGGAGGGCTTTGAGGTTTCCTATGTTTAAGCTTCGCTCAGTGTCTAAGTCCATTTCCTGTTGCCTTCTGATGGAGATGTAGCCAGCACTATGTCTACCTGCATGCCACCATGCTTCCTGCAATGATGAGAATGGACTGAACTTCTGAAACTATAAGTGAGCCACTCCAATTAAATGTTTTCCTTATAAGAATTGTCGTGGTCATGGTGTCTCTTCACAGCGATAGAAACCCCAACTGAGAGAGGCTTCTACCTGAGAACTCATGGAATCATTCCTTTCCACTCTATAGAGGAGCCTGATTTTTAAAGACAACTGTGGTTTTCTGGTGACTGCAGGGGAGGGAGGAAGCAGAAAGCAAGCTATAGATAATCTGTGACATGAGCAAGATTTGATGAGAAGATATTTGCATTCTAAAAATATTCAGAGAGTTCCTACATATTCCTATATATACATGGAGTATATGTATAGTTGCCCAGTAGGGGAAATATGGCCTTTCATAAAATGATATTTTCTTACATCCAAGTTGTAATAAGGAAATCAAAACAAAGTTCCCAGATTTTAACACAGAGGAAACAAGAAATCTGAAATAGCAACATCCCTCTTAGAATCTGCTCACCCGCTTGGGTATTACATGAGTGCATTTGACTCGGCCGCAAGGTTTGTGGAAGACTATTTTTATTTGGCTTGACCTACTCTACAACATGGCTCCTATCATTTGCCCTGTCCTCTATTTGCTTGATTTTATAATCCACAAACTCAGATCTTGAAGAATGACTCTTTCCAATACGGTAAATGAATACACTGATCTTGAAATTATATTACACTTTTTGAACTTTCTCAACATTTTTTAAACTGCATTTACCGTGTAAAGGAGTAATTTGAGATATGACACAAACCAGGAAGTGCTCTAATTTAGGAGAGATTTGCCTTAAATCTTTTTGGTAATGCTTCATAAGGGAAACATAAAATTTAACATGTTAGCTGGTACTTGACAGGAAATGGGAATCTGAGCAGCTTGGCGGTTATGTTGAAGATACGGTGTGACTGGATCTTGTCACCATAGATAGATTCTGCTTCTAACCCTGCAGTGAGGACCACACATTACTTTTGGTGTGTATATGTGTGTGTATGTGTGGCATACCTGCAGATGTGTGTCCACCTGTGTGTGCAGGTGAGGATACCTGAATATGGAGGCCCAAAGCTGACCTCAGTATCCTCCTCAATTGCTTGTCACCTATTTTTTTGACACGAGGTATCTCACTGAACCCCAGAGTTCCCCAGTTTAACTAAACTAGCTAGTCAGAGAGCTTCCAGAGTTCTACCTGTCTCTATCCCCAGACAGTAGGACTGAGGGCTGCAGATAGGTGCCAGTTTAACTAGGCTAGCTGGTCAGTGAGCTTCCAGAGTTCTACTTGTCTCTATCCCCAGACAGTAGGACTGAGGGCTGCAGATAGGTGCCAGCACACCAGGCTCCTTACAGGAGTGTTGGAATTGAAACTAGGACTTTGTGCTTGTGTGGCAGGTACTCAACTTCCCATGAAACACACTCGTTTTAACTCAAATAACAAACCTACTGAAGGTTACATGGGTTTATGAAGGTTCTGGATGCTTTAAAAACAGAATTTTGACCCAGAAATGAGGAGTCTTTGTAGGTGTGAAGCATGATCCCAACTGGTGTTATCAATCAAATCCAGGAGTCAGGTATGGGATAAAAACTGAAAGATCAGAGAAGCAGAGCGGCAGCCACCAGAGACTTCTTACCTCTCCAAATCTTCCCACCAAAAGGGTCAAGATTCTGTCTCTGCCCAGCCTTATCACTTCCTGTTTCCTGTTTGTACAGACCTCCAGACCTCTGTGGTTAACTAGTAGCTAACTCCATCCTCCAATCTCCAGGCAAGCTTTATTTGTCAGAACAGAAGCAAATATCATACAACATAGGTGTTGAAGAATTTCCATTTCTTGCTAGGAATTGGGTACCTGTCTCAAAGGCAGAAATGTTGATGTCTAGATAGCTACATTATAGACTGTCCCTTTTTCAGTGCTGGGAATCAAATCTAGGATTACTTTGGCCCTGTGGATTTCATTGATTCTCTAACATGAATTTATCTATAAGTTACCAATAAAATTATATGATAAAACATGTCTGTTGTTGTTCAGAGGTAAGATAAGATGTTTATTAAAAGAACAATTTTATTATCTCCAATCGTGAGATCATGGAGGTTTTGTGCTCTACCTTCCTCCACTCCTCTGTTCCTTAAGCTTGTTAGTTGCTAGGAAACCCATTAATCTTTGGCATCTTAAACTTGCACTATAAGAGTTTGGACTCACTTATCATGGTGACACAAGCCTGTAATCCCAGATACTGGGGAGGCTGAGGTAGAAGAACATCAAATCCCACCTGAGCTACAGAACAAATTCTAGCCCCACCTGCACAGATTAATGAGACTTTATCTCAAAATAAAAAGTTAAAAAAAAAAAAAAGGATAGGGAGGTAACTCAGTGGTCTAGTGTTGGCCTGCCATGCATGAGGCCTTACGTTCAATTCTCAGTATGAAAGGAGGAAAGAAAGAAAAAAGATATTGAACCCATAATGTCAGCTTTATAAATATTTGTTGAATGAATAAATGAACTTAGCAATGTTAATTACTTTTATCATTATAATGTCTGCATAATGGGGGAATGCTCATTTCCAAGAACTTTGAACACACAGAGAGAGAGCTTATGTTACAAGAAAGGAAACTTTTTGTAATGGTAAGTTTTTTGAAGAAGGCATCAGTATAGAGAGAGCACTCACTAATTACAGGAAGCCCTCTCAAATGTGTGTTTGCAGTGGTATCTGCATGTTGGCATTCAAGAAATACAAGGATGGCAACACCAAATGTTTAGTTCTTACTCATTTGACTGAACCTGAAGAGTGTCAGTGAGACACTTCCTTCCATTGTGTTGCATTTTTTTTTTTTAAAAAAGGCAATGAACAACTCTTGGCAATAGAGAAGACACTTTTTAGTATGTCAGTTTCTAGGCCAAAGGCCTCACTTCCCTCTATTGATGACATTTAAAACATTTTTTTCCAGGTTTTTAATTAAAACATAGTTACATCACTTCCCCCCTTTCTCTTCTACCTCCAGGCCCTCCCAGGTCCCCACAGTCTCCACACCTGCTCCATCTCAAATTCATGGCCTCTTATTTTTTATTTCTTATTGATATACATCCATATATACATATGAATACATATTTAAATACAATCTGATGATTCTGTTCAGCGTTGCTTGCCTACATAAGTTTTTAGAGATGAAGTTTTGATCATTTTACAGTCCCTTGACATCTTTACCATGGTGGAAGTAAACTGAGAGGCAGCCATGGATTCTGTCCTTTTCTGACAGAATACTTGTCCAGGAAGGTGCTGGTGTGTGGTGAAGGACAAAATCATGGCTGGAGAACGCCGTTTTGGGGAAATCAGTTTAAACAGAAGTACCTTAGGCTCTGGATCTCAAGTTTATATTGGCTCGTAGCTGACCTTAGAGGGTCTCATCATCCTGTTCTGGGAATCAGTATTGTATTAAAGATTTATTTTTAAATATGTATTTATTTATATATTTTATGTATATGAGTGTTCTGTCTGTATGTATATCTGCATGCCAGAAGACGGCATTGAATCTTACTGTAGATGGTTTGGAGCTGCTGTATGGTTGCTGGGAATTGAACTTAGAAGCTCTGAAAGAGCGGCCAGTTCTCTTAACCACTGAACCATCTTTCTAGTCCCCAAGATTTATTTATTTTTATTTTATATGGATGGATTTTTTTTTTTGGCTGTATGTCTGCATCATGTTTTTGCAGTTCCAACACAGTCAAGAAAGAAGATGTTGAATCCCACTGGAACTGGAGTTATGGACGTTTGTTAGCCACCATGTGGGTGCTGGGACTCGAACCCATGTCATCTGGAAGAGCAGTCAGTGTTCTTAACAGCTGGTCTCTCTCTCCAGCCCTGAGTCTGTATTCTTAACAGTTGCCCAATTGCCAAGGGCCTCTGCACATCTCAAAATGCCAGTTGAAGAAGTGGCAGCTAATGAAGTAGAACCCTTCTTCTATGCTCCTTTTGGATGATTCTATTTCTTTTTAAGCTGCCATGATGTGGTCCTAGTGTGGACTTCAGAGCTAGAATCCTGAGTTCTAGTCTAAGTGTATCATACACACCCAGGGAAGTAGTTTAATTATTTACACTTTGATAATACCAGTGCCTACTTTTCAAGACCTTGGATAGGCCAAATGTCTTTATATATGTAAACTGCTTGGAATGGTGTCTGCCATATGATGACTACCATGTAAGTGTCAATTCAAACTATGGATGCCAGTTTTGAAATGTTCCTTTCTTCCTTCTGCCCCAGAGCTTCTGGGTAGCAATTTCTTCTAAGACGAAACGCTTCATCGTAGAGGGAAGCTTATTAAGATTCAAGATCTTCTGAAGGGAGCTACTCAAGATTCAGGAAGGAAACAACTCAAAAAATTTCAGGAAGTCCCTGAAACTGACTAGATACCCTAGCTTCCTCATTTCCCAGGCTTTTATAGTCAGTAAGGACTGCTAGACTCCCAGACCAGCTGTAATGCCTAAAAGAGATACTCTCCAGTTCGTTAAGCTGTCCAGAAGTCAAGTACTGAGCTGTAAGGTCCCAGATTTGGTGAGCTGTGATCCATGCTGGGTGGGCTTTTGGTGATGTAGCTGTATTTGAACCTTTTCTGTTTCTGTAGGGAATCTCTCACCCATCCTCCCATAGGTAATCCCAACTAAATTCACTGGTTCATCAAGTGTACCTGGGGGACTGGGGACTTTTGAGGGTGGGGATTTTTTTTATTATCCAATCCCATGTCAGCTAGGAAGGGTTTTGAATTTGGGAAAAGTGAAGTTAATATTGACAGGCTGGTTGGACAGGAATCACACTGCACATGTGTGGTTATATTCATGCATGCATGTTTAAACAGTGGAAGTGTTTCCCGAGTATCTTCAAATCTGTCTTCCCTGGTGCACAACTTCCCACTGCCCTCCCGAAGACTAGTACTACCTTATTTGCCCAAAACATTCCATTGCCTCAGGAAAATGGAAGTTATTCTATTGAAGAACAGAAAGAAAGGGAGCACAAAATTAATTTGCTTATGAGTTCACCCTCATGATAGTGCGAACGGAACAAAAATCAAAATCTAATCAAGATTTGAGAATTAGAGTAGAACTGTAGAATTTCAAGGTCTACAGACATCCTTGCTCAGCAGCCGGAATATTTGAAAACTCTTCACACATGGTGATTCCGAAGTGACCAAAGGAACTTGTTTTCTCCCAACACTAAGAGCAGACTCACTGACTCCAGACAGAAAGCAATTATGTGGGGATATTGTGTTGCTATTGCCTGCAATTTAGATAAAGCAAGGGCAAGCAGGGAGCCTGTGGGTAACACACACACACACACACACACACACACACACACACACACACACTCACACACACCCTTTCTCCACAAAACTCGTCTAACAACATACTTAAGCTTTTCTTTTGTTTCTGGAACAAAGTGAAAGCCTTTCCTCTTAAAACATTATGGGTCAAAAACAAACAAACAACAGGCAAACAGAAAACCCTCACGACTCGCTGCTTTCGGAACAAGTAGAAACTACCTTCTCAAGGGACACATGGTGTTTAGGTCATATAGTTGTCACCTCACTACTACTTCAAACATTTAAAGCAACCTCTGCCCAACACTAAGGCCACGCAGGGGAGTGTACAAGGAAACAGCTTTTCTCTGTTTTGTTTCTTCCTCTTAACTTAAAGATGGTTGAAAACCAAAGCGATGATCTTCAGCTAGATAAGGATTTATCTCTACTGCTTCTCATCTTATGCCCAACCCTACCAACCAGGCTGGCTTCCCTGCATCTCCTAGTGTTGACACATGGTAGCTGCTGAACCTTAGACGTTGTAAAGGACTATAAACTGTGGCCTTCCTCACGTGGTCAGTGCCGGGAGCATGACAACACGGCACTGTCCTTTGATAAGCCGGGGTCAGGAGTCACTTGATGGCTTTTCCTTGGATGTCAAAGAGTTAAATACTTGTAATGTTTTATGAAAGTAAATTTGTCAAATATGTGAGGTCCTGGTGGACATCTTATCTGGGGCTAAAAGGGATCTACAAGGCCGGTGGGTAGTGGATGGTTGGGGTCCGATTATCTGATGTGGTGTAACTCTGTGAGACAAGCTTCAGTGGAAATCAAAGGCGGATTGAGGGGAGCTCGTGTGTACGGTGATCACAGAATCAAGTAAAGAACCAGAGAACATGTTGTTATGGAAATAAATGAGAGGGTATTTTTTTCAAATGTTGACAGTGTCTGTACTCTGGGGGAGAAGCTTGTCAGTAGGACTTTAATAAAGGGAAGAATATTTTTCTTCAAGTCTAACTCATTGTAATGAAAACATGCTCATTGCAGAGGCCTTGTGTATACATATCTATATATGTATACCTATGCATGCTTTTATATACATATACATAATATTAATACAATGTTTCAGAGATGACTGAAGTGAAAAGATACACTTCATGTCACTGGAATACAGTGAGCCAGGTGACTAGGCAGAAGAGTTTTGGCTGAAGTTGTCCTTAAAAAGATGAAATACCTAGACTGTGGGAAGAGAGAGAGGAGAACCCCTTGTAGCTCCTTCTGGTCACCACCTCCAGTGTCCTCCCATATCAATCAATGCCCAAGAGGAGGTGGAGGGAGCATCAGCCACGACATTTTTAGGACTTTTAGAAAATGGTGTCTATTTACAACCTTAAATTTTCATGCTTGAGCAGGTTGCTTTAAATATTTATTCCCGGATGATTTGGAGCCAAATCATTGTATTTTCTAGGTCCTTCCTGTCACCATTTTGGTCATACTCAGCATCACAAATCTGATGGGGCAGATAATCATGAAAGTACGAGAACACAGAAACCAGATTTCTCTTTCTGATCACAGATTCAGGTCCAGCATTTGGGGATCCATGGTCATTTCCAGGGTGAGTGTCATGGGGATTTTGTACACATGCACATATAGGATGTGCAAATCAAAAAGTAAACATTGAGTAATAACCAACCTAAGTATGCCTGGTCTCTATGGGAGGCCAATAGTTTGAAGTGAGCACCTCTGTGTCATTGGACTGTTTACCCATTCACACTGCTTGGCTGTATTCTGTACTAAGCCAAGTTGAGACCAAAAACAAGGATCAGTTTTAACCTGTCTAGCACAAGGAGTTGTCTCACCAACCCGAAGAGATGTGGCTCTTTGTCCTCTATGGAATCTTTAGCATCCTGCCCCAACACCGAGGCATAGCGATGTCCCGCTGGCTAGCCTGACTTCTGTTTTGAACTGTGGCTTCCATCTTTATTTTACTACTCTCAATTCTAGCCACTGAATTCTGATTTCCACACACCACTTTCCACCAGACATCTGCATGAGTGTAGCAATGAATGCCTTGGATCTACAGTATGTGAGATGAGGGTACTTTCTAGGTTCTATATCACATCCTTGTTTTTAGGTCATCATGTTATTAATTGGCATAACTCAGAGAGTCAGTTCCACAAAGCATTTAACCACTGAGAAGTATAAACTCATACAACTTCAGGTAAAATGAACTAGGACCCCAAATCTGAGATTTCAGTGGGACTTTCTAGCTCACATGACCTTCCAAGACTGACCTTGCGTAAATCTTACTGAAAAGGTACATTTCTGAATTTTTCCCCTAGACTTACCCATCACATATATTTTCCCCACAGGAATATCCAGTACCATTGAAGTGGATAATTAACATTCAAGGTGCCAAGACCATGTCCACATGATGAAAAGTGTTTTGGAAGGGAATAAATGAGTGCATTACTAATGAACGATTTTTTTCCCTTTACAAAAAGTCACTGAATTACTCTATCCAGGCAGCCTACTGCCCGATAATGCATTGATAAATGGAGGAATAGACAATCGCATTAAGAATGCCAGAACATCATTTGTGATTCTCAAAGTTGGTATTCAGAATCAACAAGCAATGGACTTCTCAGAATTAGGGGTACTAACTCACTTTGTGGGGCTGTAGCAATGTCCTCAACTGAGGGCTGGCATGTAGCTCCAAGGTAGAGCATTTGACTAGCACAGGCCAGGCCCTGGGCCCTGTCCCCAGCTCTGCATGACAGAAAAAAATGGAAGAGATAACCTCTACTCTCAAGGGCTGTTACTTCAGGGAAGTGGTTTCCAAACTGTATTGACCGGAGCCTACAGTGAGAAATACATTTCACATTGTAAATAAATTATTATGTACAACTGAGACCAAGGTCTCTAAAGCAATGCTTATTTTACTACTTGAAAATGTAGACTTTTTTTCATTGCATCGTCTTTCACTTAAAAAAATAAATACTAGTTGTAAACAATGAAATCAGTATCTCCAAAGGGGACCCCTGACACACAGTTTGCAAAACAGTGATTTCCTAGTTACGCCTGATCTATATCTGTGTGTGTGTGTGTGTGTGCGTGTGTGTGTGTGTGTGTGTGTGTGTGTGTGTGTGTGTGTGTGTACAGGTGTGCTCACCCACTCAGTTCAGAGGTCAACACTGGTGTCTTCCTCAGTCACATCTTCACTTTATTTTGGGGGGACATGGTGCTTTACTGAACTTGACTGCTGTGGTTGGACTGATTGCCTGGTGAGCTCCCTGGATCTGCCTGTCACCCATCCATGCCACCTCAACCCTTACTCTTACCAGCCAGCTCTGGGGTTCAAATTCCTTCCACCATGACCAGATTTTAACAGTGATCCAAACTCAGGTCCTTTCGCTTGCACAGGAAGTACTGCACCCCCTCAGCCGTCTCTGCAACCCACCCACTTTATCTGGATGTTTCTAAGTATATCTCATAGATGAAGAAACCTTCATTAACGTGTGTATTGGTGAGCTGGGTGGATTAAAAACCTACTTAAGGACAAAAAAAAAATAGACAATGCAGGACAGGGTAGCACATGAAGGGGGCTTAATAAAAAGTTGATGAAAAAATAACAGAGAAGAGAAGAATGGAAAAGAAGCTGCCATGGAAAGGCCATGGTGGATGAGCAGTTAAGTTGATCAAATGAACCTCAAGCGCACAATGCGGTGGGCTAATGTGGGGTGGTGCGGATGTCAGTGTGAAATATTTTTGGAAGAAATAATGAGCTGTTGGGGAGCACTGGTAACCTTTTGTGACAAACGGAGGCACATTTCAGTGCCAGGTTCTACCCTTCTGGGCTCTGTAAGCACAAGTGTGCTCTCCTCAGATCAGGGGCCTTGGTTCCATGGTCTCTAATGTTGGCATGCTAGAGTCTGGCTAACCAAGCTATGGTAAGAATTTCTAATAATAGTGTTTATAAAGAACACTGCCGGGCCAGGCATGAGGCAAGCGTTCAGGAAGTACGTCAAGAAATGCTCTTTTGCAAGTCAGATGTTGGTCATGTTTTCAAGTAACAGTTTTCTTTTACCCAGAATCTGGCTTTAGCATTCTAGCATCCTGGACGGAGCCCCATGCCTTCAAAACATTTCAGCAGGCAAGGTCATACCTCCCGTTAACTAGCAGGCAAGGGCAGCACTCACCTTCCTTCCTTCCTGACTGGAAGACACAGTTGAGGGCTAATAGGCCAGCGAAGAAAGGGCAGCATTCTCTGGATTGGGCTCTTAGAGATGTGCTGGAGAGGCCCTGATCTGCTTGGAATCCTGTCTTATTGTTAGTGTCACTTTTTTAAAGCTATGTTTTGGGAGCTCTGCCTTCAGGAAGAATGGGAGAAAACAACAGACTATGCCAGGAGCCAAGATTGGAGCTGTCTGGAAATGACAGACTGATGCCCTGTTTTTGAAAGCCCAAGGGAGAATGTGCCACAAGACCGCTGGACAGTAAAGGCTTTTGGGGGCTTGGCTCCACTAGCTTTTTAGCATCTCTGAGCTTGACACCATAGGGACAAGTCTTTCTCTTCTTTTCTTCCTGCCCAATTTTCTTCTCTTCTTTTTATTCATACTTAAAAGATACACAATATTCTTGATGATAATAAGTATACTTATATTAAATCCCTCTTCTTTTGAGGGGCAGGTACGTTGAAGTAAAATTATTTTTTAAAAATTGTGCGGGCGCACACCTTTAATCCTAGCACTCTGGAGGCAGAGGCAACTGGATCTCTGTGAATTGAGGCCAGCCTGGTGTACAAAGCTAGTTCCAGGACAGCCAATGCTACACAAAGAAACTCTTGTTTTGAACCACCAACCCCCCCATCCCCACAATGGTGTTTTAAGATTTATTTATTTATTTACTTACTTATCTATCATCTATCTATCTATCTATCTATCTATCTATCTATCTATCTATCTAGTATGTGTGTGTTTGCCTGCAATTACGTATGTGTAACATGTGCATAGCTGGTGCCCATGGAGCATAGAAGAGGGCATCAGATTTCCCCAGAAATAGATTTACAGATGGTTGTGAACCACCATGTGGGTTGTGGGAACTGAACCCTGGTCCTCTACAAGAAGAGCAACAAGCCCCCTTAACCACTGAGCCATCTCTCCTGGCCCAGAACATAATGTTTTTATATGCATATGTGGAGTAAAATGATTACTGCAATCAAACTAATTAACGTATCTGTCAGTCCACATAGTTTCTGTCTCGGTATGTGGGGACACTTCTGTTGATCCTCTTAGCAAAGTCCAAGGAGATAATGCATTATCTACAGGCTGTGTGCTGGTTTTCCACAATTCATATATCTTAGAGTCAACCCAATAGACATTAAATCTAACTTTCTCTGTAGGAATTTGTCACATTGATCCACTTAGAAAAAGTAATTCAAAAAATCTGGAAGAGGGGGATTTAGTAATCTGAAATCTTTCATTTCTATGTTAAATCATTCTATTTATTATTTAATATATAAATTATATTGGTATACGTACAATGTATGGCATATTCGTTAAAAAAGAACTGAACGTTTTAACCATTAGTCTCACCTCTCCTCATTTCCTTACCCAACAGCTCCTGGTAAACTTTCTTTTTCATTGTCTCTTTCTATGACCCTAGCTTTTGAAGATTCTGTACATTAGTGACACACGCAGTACTTATCGTTCTATAGCTGGCTTATTTCTCTTAGCACAGTGTCCATTAGGCTTATCTATGCTGTTATAAGGGAGAAGCTTCCCTTTTAAACATTATTCCACCACTCACACACTGTAGAAGCTATATTTTCATATATATATATATATATATATATTATATGTATATGTCTAAGTTTGTGGTCTCTTAATAAATCTTAAAGGACTGTGGTTAGATATGCACATGTTATACTGGCACCTTTTAAACTTTAAGTACACATTGCATAATGCTGAGGATATCTGTGTACACAAAAATTTTACATTTCAATTTACCTAGTGAGACAATATAGTAATATGTAGAAATCACTTGGCTTAGTATAGAAGTATTTAGTTATAATTAGAATATAAAGAATAAAGATATTAAATTATAGACTTCAAAAGAACATATCTTTTCAAGATGTGGAATTAAAAAGCAATAAAAGCAGTAAACCATGATAATTTGTGGAATACTCCACTCCAATCTCACACTTCATATGAACAACAGAGGATGGGATGTTTGGGCTGAGGATATGGTGCTTCTGCTGAGGACTGTGTTCTTTGCTGAGAACTGGGTGTCTCTGCTCAGGATGAGGTGTCTCGGCAGAAGGTGGGGTGTCTCTGCTGAGGACAGGGTGTCTCTTCCAGATATTTTCCAGTTTGAGGTACATTTCAAATTATTTGGGGAGGCTTGTCAGGAATTTGGGTTTTGAATTCCCTCGCTGGAGAGAATCTGACTCAGAAAGCTTGAGATGAGGCTCAAGGATCACTAACAAGTCCTGCACACCGTCCTGGCTCTAACTTGAGATGTTGGTCTAGGACACTTGGTAAAAATCTTAGGTGTCTTTTGCCTTCTCAGATTTTATTTAATATTTTATTATTATTGAGACGTTTTTCACACAACGTAGTTTGATCGTGTTTTGCCCTCCTCCAGCTCCTCCCGATACTTCCTCCTTCCCTACCTACCCAATCTCACGTGCTCCCCCTCTCTTTCACTTTCACCCTCGCCCTCAGACAACAAAAACAAAAATCAAAACAAACAATAAATCAGTAAGACAAAAAAATTGTCAAAACAAAGCAAGCAAAGAAATAATCAAAAACAAAGCAAAAAGAAAGCCGATACGTCTCGTGACACTCAGCTGGAGGAAGCCGATTTCCCTTTTCCCGGTAGGTGTCAATTGCAAATAACTTTTTGGCCAAGGGTAAGACTTTGTATGAGCTTCCCCTTCTCATTGCTGGGATTTTGACGGGCTTGAATCAGTGCAGACCCTGTGTGTGCTGCCAGTCTCTGTAAATTCATATGTGACTTAGTCCTATTGTGTCTGGAAGACATGGCTTCCTTAGAGTCATCTACCACCTCTGGCTCATACAATCTGTCCATGCCCTCTTCCACATAGATCCTGATCCCACTTAGGACTGGGTGGTTCAAGATCTCATACTCTCTGCATGTTGTCCAGTTGTGGGTCTTTGTATTAAGTCCCATATACTGAAGAAAAAAAGGTTCTTGGATGAGGATTGAGCAATGTGTTGATCTATGGGGTCTTACTCAGTATTCTGTTACTGTGAAGAGACATCATGACCATGGCAACTCTTAGAAAGGAAAGCTTTTAATTAGAGATTGCTTACAGTTTCAGAGGTTTAGTCCATCGCCATCATGACAGAGAGCATGGTGGTACACAGATAGACCCAGTGCTGGAGAAGTAGCTGAGAGTTTTATATCAATCTACAGGCAGCAGGAAGAGAGATACTCTGAGTTCAGTATAGGCTTGATTTTGAAACCTCAAAGCCCACCCCCAGTGATACACCTGCTCTAACAAGGCCACACCTAATCCTTTCAAGTAATACCATTCCCTGATGAACAAACATTAAATCCATGAGCTGGTGGGGGGGGGGGGATTCTTTTTGTTGTTGTTGGTTTGTTGTTTTTTCGAGACAGGGTTTCTCTGCGTAGTTTTCGTGCCTGTCCTGGATCTCACTCTGTAGACCAGGCTGGCCTCGAACTCACAGAGATACACCTGGCTCTGCCTCTCCAGTTCTGGGATTAAAGGCGTGTGCCACCACCGCCTAGCTAGGGGGGGCACTCTTATTCAAACCACCGTACATGGTTTAGCAATATGTCATTAGGAGTCGTTTCATTGCTATATTCCTTTTGCAGAATAATAGTAGTAGCTCCACTGGGCCTATGACCTATCTAGTCTCAGGTTCTTCGCCATGTCAGCAGTGTCAGACATGGGTTCCATCTCCTGGAGTGAGCCTTCAATCCAGTCGAAGCTGTTGGGTACTCCCATAATATTTGTGCCATCTTGTTGTTGTCCAGAGAGGGTCCCATGGATCCCTTCCTGTAGGGCTTTGTTTCCAATTAAGACTGCTCCCAGTCTCCCCTCTCTTTAATCTCATCTATCACACCCAACCTCCCCCAAAACACTATGGACCATGTTCTTATGTCTCCTCCCCATCCCTTATAACTGCTTTGTCATCGGATAAAATATCAAGGAACACGTCTGAAAAAGGCTTCTGTGGAAACTGTGGGACATGGAGGACTGCGGTAAGATGGTATTTCACGCACTCATGGTGTGTCATTTCTAAAATCTCCAAGGAAGATGAGAAGATTGATGACATTTCTGTGTCTAGGACAAAGGATTTCACATCTGTAAAAGGCTTTAGCATCTACAGAACTGTATGTAGGCATTATGGCTGTTGTCATTATTCCTGTTTTATGAGCAGTAATCCTAAGAAAATTAAAAGAGTTGTGTGCTGTGTATGCTAGGAGACCTGAGACAGGCAGTGGATGGATGCAGGGTACTTCTTGGTGGGCCTCAGAATACTGATGGTTCCTCAGCTGCTGAGGGACCAAGTGGGGAACCGATATCCTGGGTTTTGGTCTAGCATAAAATAATACCTTGTAGCCAATATTGGAGCATCAAGCCATACTTGGACCTCTGAGCTCTTCATGGTGACACCCTCCATTAAACATGTTTCCTCCCAGTCCATCCCCTTTGCCCCCAAATGAGCAGCCCCTACCATGCACTATTTGGTGAATGTCTTGAGAGGCAGCAGAACACAACCCTCCCAAGTGTGTGTCAGAAACAGATAAGAAAGAGGGAGAGAAAGAGAAAGGTAGGCATGAGTCTTCATTTCCAATTGCCCAAGCCAATTCTCTGCACACATAAGTCAAGTGCAAGGCTTTGACCAGAACAATGGCAATCACCAAGTATGTATCATATTTGAAACCAAATAATTGTGGGTAATGATTTTTTTATGGGAATATATGTTCTGAGGGCCGAACCACCAAATTCATGCTACACATTTAAGGCTTAACCTTGCTCAGAAGTTAGACTATTTTTTTTGATGGACAGTCCCAAAATGTCATAGGCAGAAATACTTCTACTCCATGGAAGAAGTGTGAGGAGGAACAGGAGGCTGTTCTGGAAACAGCAGCAATCTTCTCA
This sequence comes from Peromyscus eremicus, assembly GCF_949786415.1. Taxonomy (NCBI): domain Eukaryota; kingdom Metazoa; phylum Chordata; class Mammalia; order Rodentia; family Cricetidae; genus Peromyscus; species Peromyscus eremicus. Next base: position 127,621,783 of record NC_081416.1, on the reverse strand, counting down.
ATGCCAGGACAAGGAAACCATAAACATGGTTTGGGAACAAACTCGGCAAACAGTCAGACATACGGGTAATGCTTCACGCAGGAATCCTGCTTCTCAAGAAACAGTGGATCAAGTTTGTGAGTACTCTCAAGGATGGTTTATTGCAAAAAACAAAAACAAACAAACAAACAAAACAACAACAACGAAAACATACCTCATTAAAAATATGCAAATATGTATAGTGGTATTTGCTCCGCCCATGACCTTGGGCTATATGGCCCAAAGGAGGCAGTGCTTCCTGCCGTTGTATGTGACCTCTTATAAGGAGTTGGAGAAGGGTCACATGCCCTTCTCTCTGCTCCTGCTTGCAAGGTGGATTGGCTCCTAGTCGGATCATAGGACAACTTCTGCTGTCTACTCCATTCTATACTCATGAATGTATTTCCTCAATTTATATCTTAATAAATTCTGTTACCCATTTAATAGACTCACGTGGATTGATCGTAATAAACATGTATTGTCTCCACCTATAAGTCTCAAGTGTTGATGGCTTGCTTTTAGCCTGTGGCTCAATAGAGAGGAGATTGGATCAAGAGGGTGTGAGCAGCAGCAATAGGTTATACTGTTGAGTTTATAGCTGAGTAGATAAGAGTTGGGTCCTTGCCAGGCTGTTGCTGTGGGATGTCTTTCTGTATGCTGTGAATATGTGTTACTCTGATTGGTTGATAAATAAAGCTGCATTGGCCTATGGCAGGGCAGCTTAGAGACAGGCGGGAAATCCAAGCAGATGCCAGCCCGCCACTGAAGGAGCAAGATGCCCGTAGACTGGTAAAGCCATGGAACATGTGACAAAACATAGATTGGTGGAAATGGGTTAATTTAAGATGTAAGAGCTGGCTTGCAAGAAGCCTGAGCTATAGGCCATACCATTTGTGTATACACACATAAGTGTGTACAATTGGTAGGGTGCCTCTGAAGAGATCTGAAGGGGATGTTGTCCTGGACTCCTTTCCTTTCTGTCACTTGCTGCTTCCTGTCCAGCATGAAGGGAGCAGCTTTTCTTCCATTGTGGGTTCCACCAGAATGCGGAAGGCAGAAGCAATAGGGCCAGCTCCCCATACCCTTAACCAACGAGCCCTCACAAATATTGCCTCCTTTAAGTTGATTTCTCTCAGGTAGCTTGTTAGTGATGGAAATCTGCATATGTAAATACATCCAAGCAATTATCCACGTGGTTGAATGAGAAAGGAAACCTTTGGTGCCACCCACTGTGAGATGGTTGGCTTCTCACTGAGTCTGAAGATTTACCTGCCTTGATGGCTTTCTTTCTACTGTGTCTTAGAGGGGTCCAAGCTTTGCAGCAGGGGTGCAGCTGGAGCAGAAACACACACACACACACACACAAACACACACACACACACACACACACACAGAGCGGGGTTAGGGTGGTTGTTCAACAGGACAGCCCCCATGCTCTCATTCATCTGTGGGAGCTAAAGATTGCCTTTAAAGAGAACAGTAGAATAGAGGTTACCGGACAGTAGGATGGATGGAAGGAAGCAAGGAGGCTGGATGCAGGGTGCCGAACTACAGTGAGACAGAAGCAGTGGGCGCTTGTACTCCGTCGCACAGTCAGATGACTGTGGCTCACAATAACCTACTGTACTTCTTATAAAGACCTAGAGCAGTTCAGAGACTCCCCATTGTGAAGGTATGGTGAGGAGGACATGGCAGTCCTCTGCTTTCTTCTTGCGGTGTATCCAAGCACCGGATTAGTACCTTGGACTCTCAAAAGGATGTCCTCTGACCTTTACTGTCCAGGAGTGGCACGAGGACATACACATACACATTCACACACACAGACACATGCACACACACAGACACATGCACACACACACACACACACACACTAAAAATAGTCTACTTGTCCTGCCAACTCTGCTGTGTTGGAACACAACACAACTCTGTTGTGCTGGAAGAGTGAGCTGGTGCTGGATTTTGTCGGGGAATATAGAGAGATATGTAATTGTCATACACCTGGTGATCTTAAATCCAAAGCTCAGCATCTCCAGCCTCTGTTTCACATAGAATCAATGTGTGCCAGGTAATGTTGTCGTCTGTCTTTTCGATGTCTCCTGTTAATACAGAATTCATGGCCTGTTCTCACATCTTGCTGTGTCTAGCACTGTCTGTCTCTGTCTCTGTCTCTGTCTCTCTCTATGATCTAGGAGTCATGTGCCCTTACCCCTTGGCATAATTCTAGCCTTGTGTAGCAAGGCCAGCCATGGTGAAAGGCTGTGGTAGCAGTCTGTACAGGCTACCCCCAAACTTACTGGGCATTACACTGAACTCTGGCTTCTTCTGCCTCTACCTTCCTGATGCCAGGATTCCTGTACAAACCACCACATCTGGTTTTATGTGGTGGTGAGGATCAAACCCATTGTGCATGCTAGGCAAACACGTTACCAACTGAGATACTTCACCAGCCCCTAAAGCTGTAACTCTAAATTTGGATGGAAAACGTAGATGTGGTAGGTAGCTGACCTTCCATTTCATACAGACCTGTGGATTTGGACCCTCCTTTCTGGAACAGAATAGGACATGAGGAGGATCCAGTTAAGTGCAGGTGAGACTTTCAAAGGCCAGTAAGAGTTTAGTACAAAAAGCTAAAGGCTCTGGATGTTCAAATAGCTGTTTCTTTTCCTCAATTTTTAAATGAAATTTGTTATTTGAAAAAGAACATTGACTATGCTAACTTATCTGATTATGTTTGTTGAAGGGGGAATGTTCCAGAACTTTTTTTTTCTGCCCTAAGTAAAATCATAGTCATGCTGTTTGGAAAGAGCTGAGTCATGGGAACATCTTAGAGCATTCTTTTTTTTAGGGGTTGAGGGGTTGGATTAATGAGATATTTGGCTCTTACTGAAAGGTTAATTTACTGGGGATGAACCATGGCTGGTTCAACTTCCTATCACACTCCCCAGAAAACCCTGCAGTCTACCATCCTCCAGGCAAAACTCATTTACATTTTTTATCTCCCTACACTCGGATATGAAATTCCAGCGGTCATGTTCAGGCATAGCTTAACACAGGAGTCACCTCCGTGAGCAACAGCTTAATTTTCAGTGACATTTTGAGTCTGCACATCTGGGCTGGTGGCGACTTCTCTACTGTGACGTGTTCATTCTAGTGAGTAAAACTTAGTGCTTGAGATACTGATGTGAAAATTAAAAGAGGTTTTATTCCATGGGGTTCCTCTATCCAGGCAAGAAGGGTGACTTCTTTTCTGCTCCTCGGAGATATGTCAGAAGGAGCTGTGAATATTCCCTTTCTGGGGATAGGTTGTACCGTGTGGGATGGGGTGGGGATAACCCCATTTGGGAAGCTGATGGACCAGTTCTTAGAGCCCAGCTCTGCCTCTCCTTCATTGTGTGGTTAACCTCTCCACTGCGGTGTGGGGGTGGGGGTGGGTGGGGGAGGTGTACCACATCGGCTTCCCTCTTGTGTGAAGATTGGTGCCAAAGTGATGGTTATTACCACTCTACTGTTGGCCAGCTCACCAGGGGTAGGTTGGACCGGATTGACCCGGGGTTAGTCTAATTCCTGTGCTGAGAAACGAGGTGCCCCCATAAAGCTCCATATTTTCAGAATGTGCTTCCGTAATACTGACTGGTCCACAACTCTGGGTCGCTGGGTGAAATGCATCTTCCATGTGGATTTCCAAGTGTCGCTTAGACTCTGGCTAGTGGGGGTAAGAGGGAAAAAATGAACCGGGAAGCAAGACTTCACAGATAAACACCTGAGAGGAAGGAAGCCTGGATTGAAAACTAAAGATGCAGATACTTGACGTGCACCGGGCCCAGTGGGAGACCCAGACAGAATGCCTAGACTGAAGTTCTAGTCTGGGGCTGGAAGGGGAGCTTCTTTGGAAGTGCATGTCACCAGCCTGAAGATCGGAGTTCAGTGCCAGCACCCATGTGAACTAGCCAGACCTTGTGGACACTGGGAATCTCAGTGCTGGGGAGGCAGAGACAAGAGGCTCCGTGGAGCTTGTTGCCTGGCCAGCCAGCCCTACTTGTCAAGTTTCAGGTCAGTGAGAGGCCCTGTGTCAAAAAGGAAGGTGGACAGAGTTCGGGAACAACACTCAGTGTTTTCTTATACACACACACACACACACACACACACACACACACACACACACACGAATGCACACACAGTTACAGTTTCTACTAGTACTTGAAGAGTGAATGGACCTGCATTCTTCTCCTTGGTGTGTAAGAAGCCTTGAGGGTTTCTCAAGGACCCCAGTCTTTGCTGGAAAGGACAGCGTGTAGGCATGACCTCTCGAACAGTTTCACTGTAGACTTGTAATTCCTACTTTACTGGCCTCAAAGAAAGGCTTAGTGGACTCTGGGAACAGGACAAAAGGTGACAGGTGTTAGGCTCGGCTGTCACATAGGCTTGGTACCAAATCCCACTCTTTCCCCTACCTCCAGATGGCTTCTAAAGTATGAGGAAGTTCGAAAGGTATTGAGGACGGTGGTCTGGAAGAATTGACCAGGTGCTCAAGATCTTCTTCACCTGAGTGACTAAATTCAGAGCAAAGGGCTCACGAATGACAAAGTGGAGAAAAGGTCACAGTGGCAGGAAGTTGGGAACCATATTTCTTAAGGTCAGAGGTTTTATCATCAAGGCACTGGTCTTAGTGAACACACACTGCTCTTCTGGACTTAAAATCAAGATGGACTGGAACGCTTATTCTGACGTGGCCCTTGGGGAGGAAAGAGGTTAGAGTGAGCCTTGCTGCTCTCATCTGGTGTCTGGACACAGCCTGGCTATTTCTATATATGCTGGAGATGTTTGCAGCAAATTCATCCTTATCGTTAGGCCTTTCCTCTTGGCCACAACCTCTAAGGAAGCATACATAACCTTAACATTTGTGGAAAATGCACCAATGTTGCCTTTCTGGTTAGGCATCAATAGAAACGGCCCTCTTTTACTAGTTCCCTGTCTTAAAGTAAACACTGCCCTACCCCCACAAGTGTACGCAGAATAGTTGACATTCTTCCTCTCCCTCGTACAAGGCAGATTAGCACCACCTGTCTTGGCTAACATTCATGGGATTCAGCAGGAAAAATAGTATTAGGCAGGAAAAGCTCCCCTGAATGCCGTATTTTAGGATTATTTCTTTGGTCGCGAAACTGCTATCTTTGTATTCAAAAGTGATGAGACATTTTCTGGCTAGAAAGAGAGTTGTTGCAGTGAGGTGTCAAGTTCAAAGGAGACCCTGCGAAGATCTAAAGCCCGATTTGAGCCCAAGTGTTTGGAGGAAGGTGAGTGATGGGTGGCCGGGCTTGCTTACATTTTCTGCTTACTGTTACAGTGTGGGGAGGATTGTGGTCATCCCCTTGCTGAACCACCCGACCCTTTCTTCTGTGGAAGGTATTAATGTGGGCCCTCCTTCCGACTGGATCTCCGCCAGCTAGCTGGGAGCAGTTCAATGGCTGCCTCTGTGAGGCAGTATCAGGGAAGTTGTAAGTGCCTCCAGGTTCAAAGGGCTTTCAGCTGGCCGTGCTGGATTTGGCATTTAGAAAGCAGGGCACCACGGGCTGCATGGTTAACCTTTTGCTGTCTGTCTTTTTCCTTTTTCTGAAATGATGATAGTGGAGTGTTTTGGAGGCGTGTTGAGAAGATTGCTGAGTTATGTTTGGGGAAGGGCTTTGAGATGCTCGGATGAAAGGTGTTCCACAACAATTACGCTCACGCTTTGTTCTTACATGGCGCCTTTCTTCCAGAGAGCTCCAACTGCTTGATACAAATTGTTTCATTAATCCTCACAGCATCCCTCTAGTGGTTATTATGCCCCGTTCCTAGATCGGGAATCTGGAACACAGGAAGTAAAGTGACACGGGTAAGGTAACCCAGCAGGTCACTGGTAAAATCAACAGTGTGATACAGAGCTGGTCCACTCCTCCATTGATTCATTCCTTTGCCAAATATTTGACCACAATTATAAGTCAGACACTGCGGTTACTGAATACGAACAGCATTATGGGAAATTAAGTAAAACACATTCTCTGTTATTAAAGAGATGGGGTCTGCACCCTGGAGTTAGTAGATAAATAATATCATGTAGCCAGTCCATCACAAAGGACAGTAGTTAAAGCCAGTACGCATCCAATGTAGTCAAAAAGCAAACAAAAACAAACAAGCAAGCAAGCAAGCAAAAACACCAAATAAGTCACTCCGGTGGACAAAGGATGTCATATGAGTTCACTAGCTCACTCGCAGAAAAAAAAACAAGCCAAAGAAACATGTCTCAAACAGGAGCATGAAGGAGCATGGGAAACCCCCATGGGCCAAGAGATGCTCCTGGCTGGGTGGGAGCGAAGTGAGTGTTAAAGAAGCAGCCTAAGCAAACCGAGCTTTATTCGCCAGGCAACTGAGAAGCATTGGAGGCTGCTCAAGGACAAGGAATGAGGTCACCTCGACAAGGAGTGTTCTCTTATCTGAAGTTGCACTTTTAACAGTTTCAGCTTACCTGGAGCCAAACGCATCCTGAAAACAGCAAGCGGAAAATCTCACACAGGAACAATTGGTGAATTTTAAGCTGAATCCTTTCTACGTAGTCTGAGGCAATCGTGCATCATTCTACGGTGTCCCACAAGGGGCACACATCATTGCTTTGCCCGGAGTATCTACCTGCCCATTAATCACTTAGTGGTCATCCTAGTTATCAGATCAACTATCATGAGACTGCCTCACGTGTGTTCAAGTACTCCTTCTTTTATTTAATACAGCCTCAAACACAAGAGTAGTGGCCTTGGCAATTTTCAACCCTGAAAGAGAACCATAGAGTGCTTCCTTTAAGTATCATTATCAGAAGGTTAAGTAGACTGAAATGAGGTGACAGATATGTATAACTTCATCATAGTACCTTAGTTGTTATTGTCCATCTCTTGTCATGCCTGCTCCATAAAATAATGTTTGTCACAGTACACACAGTGTACACAGAGTCTGGAATGATCCCTGGTTTCAGACATCAAGTGGAGGACAGGCCTTGTATTATATTCCCTGTGGAAAACGTCTTATGGTGGCTGATTATTAGGAAGTCTGTATGTGGAAGGGGCCTGTCCAGATGTCAAGAAGACAGCTTCCTGACACAGTCTAACCAGTCACTGGGCCATCTCCTCTGTAAGATTTACCGTCTTTGTGTGTGTCTCTATGGTTTCGATCCCAGGGCCTTGAACATGCTTGGCGACTGTTCTACCTGTGAACTACTTTTCAACTTGTTATTTTGAGGCTGAGTCTCAGTAAGCTGCCCAGGCTGGTCTTGAACTTACTCTGTAGCTCAGGCAGGTCTTGCACTTGCAATCTTCCTGCCTCTCCCTCCTCTGGAGGCAGAATTACAGACCTGTCCCACCAAGCCCAGTTCTCCTATGTGGTTTTAGGGCTCAGAGCTCCAGTGTTGTTTTGAAATGCTACAGGAGGATGCCAAGAAAACAGCTGTAACAATGCTCTTTCATGGCTACTGTGTTTTCTCATTTCAAGAAGCATAGAACTGTCTTTTTAAAATCAAATGATCTATAACACAGCTTTTCAATGATGGTGCAGTGAGTGACTGCCACTCTTCTGCTTTGAAATCCATCAGGCAAAGTGGTTGAGTCTACATCAATTACTCATTATAGTAGGAAGTGAGCCTTTGTTACACTGTTTGTTAAGTATCTCTTCAAATTAGATACAAGAGAATGATCTTCAATGCAAAAGAGTGTTGATTTTTTATTTCCCGTGATTAACCATTCTGTGATTAGACATATTTATTTGTATTTTTACTCAAGCTTATAACCATGAAGTCAAATTTAAGAATGGGTCCCTGATCACTTGTATTTCTTTTTCTTTCTTTCATTCTTTTTTTTTTTTTTTTTTTGCTTTTTCCTTGTCAAAAGTTCTTTTAAATGTCTGTCAGGAAAAATTAGAGGAGTCATTTCGCTGTGTAAGAGGCTCTGAAAAGTTTTTCAAGACTGAATGGATACAAATCCTATAGGCTACTTGTGGGATGAAAGAGGAAGGCACGCTTGGTGTTGGAATCAGAGCCGTCTGGACAGGAGCTCTTGACTTTTGAGCTAGGAACGGAATCAATTCAAAATAGTCTACAAAATTTAAATCTGGACATGGGGCTATTTTAAAAAAGTCCGCATTTTAACCAATCACGTTATTTATTTATTTGTTTGTTTGTTTATTTCTTTATTTATGAGTGTGTAGGTCAAAGGACAGCTTGTGGGAGTTGGCTCTCTCCCTCTACCATGTAAGTCTCAGGGATTAAACTCAGGCTGTGAGGCTTGACAGCAGGTGACTTGAACATCCAACGCTCTGCCTCACTGGACCCTTCCATACATTTCGTGTGTTCGAACCACAGCTTGACCATGTAGCGAGTGGCTTATTTAAAGTTACTGTTTTCTGGGCAACGCTTCCTACACAAAGTGAGTGTGCGACTTGTCCTTCCTTATAGTGAGAGTACTGGCTGGGATAGGGAAGATTGGGCTGCCGAGGGAACCGTGTCTAGGTAGCAGCATCTGTGATAATGGAGGTGTAATTCTGACCCCAGCAGAGCTCATGGAAGGTCTGAGCTCCCCCTTCCCAGCAAGTACTTCGGTGCTGACTCGCTACAACCGAGTAAGAGAGAATTCAAGGGGTGGCGACTGGCAGTTTTCCCCAACTATGACTCTTGGTTTCTATTAACATTTCACCAACCAAACAGGTCACATATCCATGCCCGACTTTAAAGAGATGGGAATTACACCCCTTCTGTGTGTCCACAGGATGGGAATCAGCACAGACTTTAAAACACGATGCTCATTGAAAGTTAACATTTAAAAACAAAACAAAACAAAACAAAACATATTCCCACTTCTAAAACATGCATCTTAATTTTGAAAAGCAAATAATTTGTGTTCTGGGGTGTTGCTGGAGGACATACTGGTGTTGTTAACATGATATGCTCTGCAATATGAAAAGTATTAGTTGGCTAGTATTCCTTTACGTAATCCTAAGTTTTTTAAGTACCAGGACTGGATTTTCTTCTTCCTTCATTTCCACACAGAAGGGCTGACACAGCGAGCACTAAAATGTTCACATGTATTGTGATGTCAATCACTCTTTTTTCATATGTTTATTTATTGTGCATATGTGTGCGCATGTGCGTGGAGGGCGTAAGACAACTTGAAGGAGTCAATTCTCTCCTTCCATCATGTGGAAGCTGAGGGATAACTAACATTCAGATCATCAGCTTTCACGGCCAGTGCCTTTACCTACTAAGCCATCTGGCTTGCTCCAATAATTTTAACATCACATACGTTCATAAAAAGAACTAGGAAATCCGAATTTACTTTTCTCTAAAGAGAGGGGGAAATCCCATTTTTATCACTTAGAAAATATTTAAAATTTGTCCGTAGTTGGACTTCCAATATATTTTCCAGACTGTATGTTACGAAAAAGTAAAATATCAAATGCCATTTTGGAGAGCTTTTTCTAATTTGGGGATGAACTTGTGTGAGGGTGGAATCAAGTTCCTTGTGCTTGATGTTGCGGGTGATTTACACAGAAATTCCATTTTACACTTTACTTCAGTTAACCAACTATAAGAAACCCTAATGTTCTGTGAAGAATATGCTTTAACTCATTGTTTCTTGAGAATCATCAATGAACTATAATTTGGAATGTATTTAGAAGTTCTAAATCCACAAAAAGGTTGATCAATTAAAAAAAAAATCCTCCAGGTGTTGGCGGTGCACGCCTTTAATCCCAGCACTAGGGAGGCAGAGCCAGGTGGATCTCTGTGAGTTCGAGGCCAGCCTGGACTACCAAGTGAGTTCCAGGACAGGCACCACAACTACACAGAGAAACCAAGTCTCAAAAAACCAAAAAACCCAAAAAAACCAAAAACCAAAAACCAAAAAAACCCTTAAGATTGATTGATTGATTGATTGATTGATTGATTTTACTTATTTTTTCCTTAAATTTGACTCCACATGTGCATTCCTTTTTATTTTTTGGTGTGTGTCAAACAACTCCTCTTCTCATTGGCAAGTGTGTCTGAGGGTGTTTGGCATACCCACCTGTTAGCTGCCACCCTTATGTTGGTGTCTGCAATATTCCCTCTTGGGTCATTGACCCATTTCTGGCCATTCCTGCCCACTCACTCACGAATTATATGGAATCAATGATTTGTTGTTGTTTCGTTGTTACAGAGGCAAAGTTACTCCCCAAGATGTGTGATAGTCATTGGAGGTTATTTTCTACTATTTTAGCTCCTTGGGATCTTAGATTTTTCAGATTTACTTGTATCTTAATTTCAGATGGTTTCCAGCTAAGGTCTTGCTGTGTGGACTTTGCAAGAGAGGTCAGTGTATTCTCTTTTGGTACATGTGGGCACTGGAGAATTGTCCTTTTTTTTCTTTCTTTCCTGCAATCTAAAAGCAGGCAAAGGATCATGATAAGCATTAGTAGATAACTAGAAGCTACTTTAAACTTTTCTTTTTATTTTGTGTGTATGAGTGTTTCACCTCCATGTCTTTATGTGTACCACGTATATGCCTGGTACCCACGGAGACTGAAAGAGGGTATTCAAACCTGTAGAATTGGAGTTACAGAGGGTTGTAAGCTGCCACATTGGTGCTGGGAACCGAACCTGGGCCCTCTACAAGAGCACCAAGTGCACTTGACTGCTGAGCTATCTCTCTGGCTTCAGGGAAGCTACTTTATCTTGGGCAGTCACCAGTCATTGTAGAAAGGGACAGAGTCAAGGATGTCAGAAATACTGTCTGTAGGTAGGTCTCAAAGTGCTGTGCTTTGTACCCAGCACTTAGTGTGGTTCATCTGTCCGCAGTTCCTAAGCAACCCCAAGGGAGAAAGGCCGAAGTCCCAGAATGCAAGAAGCCAGCCAGCTTAATGCTCCTTAAAACTACTGGTTATCCAAAGGTGGCCAAGGTTGTTGGCCTTGGAGTAAGAATAGACATGATGAAGAGTGAATGATTTCAAGCAGTTAAAAGCAGCCACAAGTCTCTTCATATCTATAGCCTGCAAGAGCCTCAGATACTGCCTTTGGGCATCTTATTTGGCAAAATCAGTTTTCAGAGTCGATGCCATAGTTTTGGTTGGGGTGTGGGGGTGGAATAAAGAAACGTTGGGAAATCGAAGAGACTAAACAGTCAGGGCTGCTAAATCATTTCACCCCGTTTGCTTTTAAACACATCATTTGCTTTTCCAAATTAGGGTGCATCTGAGAACAGGTTTCTGAGGGGAAACTTCCTTGTCTTTCTTTCCAGATGTGCTACCAGTCTGCACACATCTCACAGTCTGCCTTTTGTTTTGCTCCATGCCAGTGTGTGTATTAGTATGTCAACAGCATTATGGAGCAGTCCTTCTTAATAGTTACCTGGATTGTGCTGGCTAAGCTGCTACACTGAGCTGGGTCATATGTAAATTTTTAGTGCTGGCACTTTTTCTGGTTTTTTTTTTTAAAGGCTAAATGCATTTACATAACATGCAATATTTGTGTCTAAATTAGATCCTGACTCAGAGTTACCCTCTTTTCCTTCCTGGGTTCCCAGGTGGCTGCAACACACCAAACTTTGAGACTTCAGACTCCCAGCGCTCATCTTCCAAATGATCCATCCCAGGAAGGTGATTTTCATGTAATAATTTTCTGTGAGGAGTTTTAACCTCTTTTGGCGCATTTCTATTATTTCTTTGTCCTTACTGGTGGTTACACCAGCTCCCAGCTTAATATCATTTGCACATTTCATTAATATGTGGCTTACTCCCTCTTCGAGATCCTTAATAAAGATGTTAAATTAGATTGTATCTGACATTGACCCCTGGGGCACTGCGATGCTTTAACGATATCCCGTTTCCCTGTCTATGGAGTTCTCACAGAATGCACCAGGCCCAGCTTCAACCTGGGATAAATCTTCAATTTGAATTCTCAGGAAGAAGTCAAGTCATGTGGTTTGGGATAACTTGACATTGCCAGAACATACTTGTAGTTGCTAGGATGTCATATTTTAGCAATTAAGTTCAAGTTTTCCAGAATGATATGTCAGATTGCCAATCTGCCGACAATTACAGGAGATCGCCTCTCTGTCCGGCTTAATGCACTTCCATCAAACTTGTCTTATAAAGTGAAACTCAGCTTTTTTACTTCAAGCCTAGCAATCAGGCTTCACCCGCATTTAAACAGCATGTCTTCTGTGTTTTGACGCAAGAAGCAGTTGCATCAATACACCAAAGGACGATAAACTCCAGAAAAGTGTACCAGGTGCCCCAGCGAGAATCTGGATGCACAACCAACGTTCAACTTCCCAAAATTTACAAGTTCTGTTTCCAAATTGGAAACATTTATTTAATTTTTTTTAAAGAAAGGGTATAATACCATATGATGTTCTTGGCATGAAATTTAACTCTCTCTCAGTATTTAGTAAAATCAGAGAAATCTATGTACTTATTTCCGAAACAAAATTTCTTCAACTAAGTTAAAGAATAATGCCTTCAAAAATAGGTTGTATTACCAGATCATTCCAAATGATCAAATATAACCAGCTTCTCTTGTTATATGCTTTGAGATAGACTTCTTAGCTTTGCAGAGTTTTTTTTTTTTTCTTTGTCTGCTCTTAGGAGCATATATTTCAACAACTCTGATTCTGAAAGAAGGGAGCCGTTCGAGATTCCTCTTAACCAGGATTCGGAAGTAGACTTGTAAGTATAGCTTTACAGAATGATCAACCCAGCTAAAAGCACATTTCTAGCCACTCAAGATGGTTGCACTCCTCTGTGAGGACATTTTCAGACATGTGGTGACTTATCCTTGTGTCTTGGAAAGGACAGTTTTACTGGACTGCTCTACTGCACTGGGAAACCTGAATTTCAGAATCCTCCTGTGGATCTCTTGGTGTCTCTTGTTTGCCTCTGGGGTGCCTCCCCTTTGCCCCAGCACAATGAGAAATGATAGCCCTCACCTGCATTGAGAAATGGGCTGGTCACACAGGCGACAGAACCAAATAGATTAGCCAATCTGTGTAATGGAATACTTCGGTGCAGTTTGGTTGAGGCTAATGGTCCTTGATGCTTGTCTTCTATTTTGAAAGGATCACTGGGCAGAAGAGCATTGAGTTATACTCTTGATGTCAGAGATTTCCTAATCTAGTTGCAAGGTAAAGAAGTATGTGTAAAGAATCAGCACAATATGAGAATACATAAAATGGAGAGAGGCTTGATGGGTACACATGCCTGCTTTTCAGGGACTTGTCTTTGGTCACAAGAGACCTCCCAAGTGGGGTTTGCTGGCTTGTCAAAACTGAGCAGAATATCATAAGCTACATTTTTCTTTGGATCTCATGCTTATTTATACTTTTCCAATCTTGGAAAACCTATCTGTAATAATTACCTAGCAAGTAATAAAAAGTTATTTTATATGGGCAATTGCACGTGTTTGTAATAGATTATGGAATCTGTTTTAGAATGGATAAAGTTACTGTTAGTTTATGCCATTCTAATCTTTGAGCCAAAGGCCTATAAAATTTTGGAAAAAAAATCTCAAGTAATAATAATAATAATAATAATAATAATAATAATAGCCGGGCAGTGGTGGCACATGCCTTTAATCTCAGCATTTGGGAGGCAGAGCCAGGTGGATCTCTGTGAGTTCCAGGCCAGCCTGATCTACAGAGCAAGATCCAGGACAGGCACCAAAACTACACAGAGAAACCCTGTCTCAAAAAACCACCACTACTACTACTACTACTACTACTACTACTACTACTACTAGAGAAGTCCTTAGGTAGCCAAGAGGTACACATGGAAGCATCTGAAAATAAGTTTTCTCATACACTTTAGTTTACAACCTCTTCACATCTTTTACCTTAGATTTAACTAAAGTGAAAGAAAAGCATTGCAATAACATTGGACACATACAGTAGTAATGTAAATCACATATCTGTGATGGAAATAAAAAAAATCTCTCTACACATACATGGATATATCTTGAGTTTGGATGCATACACATACAAATATGTTGTTGGTTGTTTTTTCTACTCCTTTGGGGGGCCACCACTCAGCTCCCAAATAAATCACACACGGAGGCTTAGTATTAATTATAAATGCTTGGCCTTAGCTTGGCTTGTTTCTTGCTAGCTTTCCTTAACTTTAAATTATCCTGTTTGTCTTTTGCCTCTGGGCTTTCCCCGTTCTCTTACTTCTATAAATCTCACTCTGTGGCTGGCTGTGTAGCTGGGTGGCTGGCCCCTGGAGTCCTCCTCCTTCTCTGGCTACTTCCTCTCTCTCCCCAGATTTCTCCTATGTATTCTCTCTGCCTGCCAGTCCGCCTACCCTTTCTCCTGCCTCACTATTGGCCATTCAGTTTTTTATTAGACCATCAGGTGTTTTAGACAAGCAAAGTAGCACAGCTTCACAGAGTTAAACAAATGCCATGTATACAAAAGTAACACTCCTTAAAATAATATTCTACAACACCTATATAACTGTTCTTTGTGCATTTACTTCATGTGTGTGAATTGATCACAGTAGTAAAAGTGTAGATACCACTTAAAATAGCATCTAGTGTAGTGGAGAGTCTTTTAGGAATCATGTTAATGTGTTAGTCTCCCTCACCTGGAAATTTGGTTGTCTATTTTTTGTTGTTGTTGTATTTTGAGACAGCGTTTCTCTGTGTAGCTTTGGAGCCTATCCTGGAACTCACTCTGTAGCCCAAGCTGGCCTCGAACTAACATTGATCCGCCTGCCTCTGCCTCCCGAGTGCTGGGATTAAAGGCGTGCGCCACCAATGCCTGTCTCGGTTCGGTTGTCTTTTTAATGTGAGTGCTTCCATGTTCTATTACTGTGAATCCTCATCAGTCCTGAGTGCCAGAAATGAAAGATTTATTAACAAAAATGTAATTGAAGTGACACTGGTCACTTTTGCTGGTCACGATCAAATGCATTATCGAACTCTCTGGTTTTGGATTTTTTAAAACTAAGTTTAAGCTTATTTAGCATAAATTAGTTTAAAGCTATTAATATTTTTCTTTAAAAATTAGGATCTAATATAACACAACTCTGAAACATTGTAAGATTTGAAACTAGAGTTTTCTTACTGGGGGCTTTTACTGCAATTCTGTCTCATTGGACAATTAAAAGTAACCGTTCTGGCCACGTCTTTTTGAGGATATGCACAAGGATTATTTGGATAGTGCAGCAATAGAAAGCAGAAGGAAGCATTCAGCGCTGAGAGTCTGCAGACAACACCAGGCTTTGAGAATCCACAACTGGACTCTAGGGCTGCTCGAGAGACAAGCCTTGTGTTTGTTTTGCAGACAAGAATTTTTCCTTAACCGGTGGTCAGTCTGTGCAACAAGCAATCCACAAGGAGGCCAGAGGTAAACAGAGGAGATAAGGAAGAGGGGGTTCGTGCATCTCCGTTCACTGTCTGTGAAGTTCAAATCATGCATCATCTCTACTGAGCTTGATAAAGCCCGACGAGGCAAATGCGCCATAATTCATCACCCCTTCCTGCTTCAAAAGTGACAGGCAACCTATGCGAAAAGTCTTCATTTCGTAACAATGAAGATGGAAAATCAAAAAAGGAAGCACGATCATCACATCGAAAATGGCATCTGCCGAGGAACTCTTAATAGCCATGTCCAGTATGGAAAATTGTCCGGAATTAGGTTCCGCTTCGTTAATACTACACCCAAACCTCCTGTTAGTGCCTATAAAGAAGCGTTCATTTTTAAATATTTTGCTGCAATCTAGGAGAAAATTTCTTTTTAAACCTTTGCAAAATTTTATGGACAATGTGCTTTCTCATCTGCAGTTGTTAGAAAGGCACCATTAGCTTCACGGTCTCCCGCTAAAGGACGATACAAAATGCTGAGGGGTCTAAATGAAACTCATCCCGTGAAGAACAATAACGTACTCAGAGCAATTTTCTGAGGATGTTTGCTTCTTTCTAGCAACGGCTCTACAAATGCAGCTCAATGATTCCCTTTGGAAATCAACCACATTATCTTATAAGACAGACCTGAGCATCCGAGACCTCACCCCAGAGCACAAGAGGAGATCTTCTGAGAGTTTGGGACCTAGTCACCTCTTAAGGCTTCCAAATGTTCTGCAAGAAGGCGAGGGAGGGTGAGATGTGCGCAGACCACGGATGAAGAGAAATAGAAACTCTCACAATGTCTCAGAACTGCGTGCTCTCCCCGTGCAGTCTCAAAATATGTCTCTGTAAGGAGCGAAGAAGGCAATGCGTCTTTATTAAGAAGTTTAGTGATCATGTTTATTTAAAGTTATAATCTGTGTGGTGATGAACAAATAATAGAGATGCTATTTAGGGAAAGGAGCTTTTGTTGTTGTTTAGGATTTGAGAAGTGTATTTACACAAAGATTTCAAATACAGAAACATGCTTGCTTCTAAGTAATTGCAATTTATGAAGCCTGGAATCTTCACACTGAGGAGTGAGGTCAAGGGCTTCCCGGCTTAAGAGGGAAGTTTTCTCTGTAGCAGTCTCCATACATTAGGTTGCATTCTGCCTGGTAGATTGACAGAAAACAGCCCTGTGGGACTTACAGTAATTGATTTTATATGGTATGAATAGATGCAGAGTTGCAAAGCCAGCGCCATCATGGTTACGTCCTTATTATTGGCCCCCTGTTTAATGGCATTCCGGTGACAAACAACCCCGGTCTACTTACCACTGAATTATTAATCCGTCAAATCATATTTTAAGTAAACTGTTTTATTTGGGGTGGGGAGGTGTCTTCAAGAAGAGTTTCTGTTGTCTCTGAGTTTTATTGTGAGAGAGAAAAGTGGGGGGGGGGAGAGTATTTAAATTTTTGTAATCTACCCAAACTTATTCTGTATAATGAAATGCCAACTTGAGTTCTCACAAAAGGTTATTCAATTGTGATCGTGCACAAAGTAGCATTCCTGTAAGGACGGCGGCTTCTGCTCCTTCATCCTTGCCCTGGCAGAGAAGGTGAAAACCCAGTAGTTATTTAGGATCCTTTAGGAGCAGTGCGGGAGTAAAGACAGAAACACAGACTCCAGCTGTGTGACTGTGGTGTGCCACCCTTACCTCAGGGCGGGGGCTGTTCTCCCGGACGGTGAACTCAGGCCTGATAAGCGGGTCAGTTCAATTTACTCATCTGACCTCCATACATAGTTCACTGCGTTCTTTCTTTCCTTCTGTCCCTCAGCTCCCCTTTCCTACCAGGGACTTTTTTTTTTTTAAGAGAAGGACTGGAGAGATGACTCAGCAGTTAAGAGCCCTTGCTGCTCTTTCCCCGGACCCAGGTTTGGTCCCCAGAACCCAGGTTTGGTTCCCTGCACCCATGTGGTGGCTCACAGCGGTAACTCTAGTGCCAGAGATTCTCACGCCCTCTTTGGCCTCTGCAGGTACTGTACACATTCGTGTAGGCAAAACACTCATACACACAAATATAAGTAAAATGTAAGTTAAATACGAAACATAAATATAAAAATAGAAATTCTCAATTAAAAAAAAGCAGAAAAATTTAACCCTAGGGTTTATTAAATTAATAATTTAGGCTAGTTATCTTTCTTTGTGTGCCCTAAACAATTACTTACATGTCTTAGTTTTCATACATTTCCACAAAGTTTTTCTTACTGTTCTTTCCTATTTATTCTTCAGTGAAAAAGTCTGGTGGGTTTATCTTTTATTACTCTTAAGAAATCAGTGATTTCAACCAGTTATTTTTTTTTTACTCACGTTTTCTCTCAAAGTTCCCAAAATAATGTGGAATATAAGGAGTGATTTATGATGCGCACCCCCAGCCTCACAGAACTTCAACTACAATTTACTACTGAGGGTTTTCAAAAGAGGAGGAAGCTGGGAGAGCTGGCCTACGCCTTTAATTCCCCTGCTCAGGAGGCAGCCACAGTGGGATCGCCATGAGTTCAAGGCCAGTCTGGTCTCCAGAGTGAGTTCCAGATCAGCTAGTGCTGCATAGAAAGGCCTTGTACGCCTTTAATCCCAGCACTCGGGAGGCAGAGGCAGGCAGATCTCTGTGAGTTCGAGGCCAGCCTGGGCTACAGAGTGAGTTCCAGGAAAGGTGCAAAGCTACACAGAGAAACCCTGTCTCGAAAAAGAAAGAAAGAAAGAAAGAAAGAAAGAAAGAAAGAAAGAAAGAAAGAAAGAAAGAAAGAAAGAAAGAAAGAAAGAAACGAGTAGCTTGATGGTTAATTCTCCTGGGGTTTGTTGGCTTTAGAAGGAACTGTAGCAACATCCAGTTGAGTATTTGGCAACTGGACTGTAACCCTGGCTGAAGGAAGTTCCGTGGAGATATATGATAAAAACTTTCTCCTAGAGATGGCAGGGCTCAAGGAAGCCAGCCCTCCATACTCCTCTTTGATGACGGGGCTGGGTGGGGAAGGCCATGGGTTCTCCACAGTTTCAATAAAGACAAATGAGTGCTTTGGAACAATGGAGGTAGGCTAGGGAGGCATGCTCTACCATGACACACTCCAGAAACGGAAGGGTTTATTGTCTGACCACACCCTGTTTAATTATGGACACTAAACCTCTGTCTCTTCATGGCTCGATCCTGTCTTTTCCATCTCCTCTTCCTCTTTCTCCCATTTCCCTCCTGCTTCTCTGCTTTTCTTCTTCCTTTTCCTTCTTTCTCTCCTTCTTTGTCTTTCTCCTTCTTCTCCTCCTCCCCATCCTTCTCCACATCTCCACTCACAGTCAGATCTGCCAGTGGTTTGCAGGCCAGCCAGAGAATGCTTGCAGCGCAGTAAGGATGTCGTGGGTGAGGGCTCTGGTCCATGGCTCTCTCCTCCCACCCCACTAACTTCTTTACTGTCTGAGGTGTGGTGTAAACAAGTATTTCCTACTTCTCTCCTACCTAATTTGTGATTCAATCACAACCAACGAGAAAAGGAAGAGTGTTTGAGATCTTGAGAAATTATAAAATATCTGTTTGTCCAAATCCAGGCGGCCACGTTAACAATCCAGTACAGCATCTCTATTAAAGTCGAAGCTAAAGTCCTCTACCTTCAACACTCAGTCAAGGCCATGAAAGGACTGTGGGAAGAAACTGGCTAGACAACTCATCTAAAACAAAAATAATTTAAAGTCTTCTTTTGTGATAAAATTCATGTAAAAACCAAGTTTGTTGAGTTCCTAGATGAAGCAGAGGAGAATTGAAAATGTTGGCTGAACAGTGAGTTCGTGAGAGCGCGGGGCAAGTAACTTTATTTAAAGATACTTGTGGACGGTATTAACAGCCACCAAAGCAAGCTGCTTCTCCAGCCCCGATGGGGATCAGGAAGTGGGATTCAGCTCTCAGCCTGCTCTGCAAGGGGGATTCATGGTCTACCTCATTTAAAACAACTGGATTCTTGCATTTGGAACGTAGGAAACCTAATTACACTCTACACTCTGGTACATTCTCTTCAGTCTACCAAACACAGGGTGGGGTGGGGTTGGGGGGGGGGGAACCAGTGGCAGAAACTGAAAGGCCAAAAGAGAGAAAAGAGTCCCTAAGACCTAATGAATCCAAACTAAACACCTCTCCACAGAAATGTCAAACATTTCTCTTAGCACAAAACAAGGCTTAAAGAATTCTCTGCTTTTGTCTCTGGCCTAATTCCTTAAGCAGAGAGGGGGATTTTCTTCTGGGAGTGTTATTTCACAAAGAAAGAAACAGCAAATAAACAAAAGACTCTCAAAGAGAGAGGGAGTATAAATAAAATTCATGACTCCTTAAAGAGTTTACCCCGAAAGAACGTGGAGGGGTATTACCATTAAAGCAGCGAGGCTGAGAGAGTGAGTGCGGAGGGATGGATGGATCTCAAAAGAGGCAGGCTTCATTTCATGTGGTTCAGAAGAAAAGTGCACCTGCATGCTTTCAGGGTGCAAACGAATTACCAAAACCCACTGTCTTGACTTTTTTTTTTTTAAAATTGTAGTTTTCTTGTATCTGGATTTTAAAACATGCATTCAGCATATCACTTTTTTTTTAATTCAAAAGCTGCAAGTGATGTATGTTGCTCTTTGATTAAAACAAATGATCCTGAAAGAGTTCTAAGAAAAAGTTCTCTTACGAAAAAAGAAAAGAAAATTTCTTCTCTCTCCTCTGTCTCTGTCTTTCTGTCTCCCCCTCTCTCTCCCTTCCTCTCTCTCTCTCTCTCTCTCTCTCTCTCTCTCTCTCTCTCTCTCTCTCTCTCTCTCTCTCTCTCTCTCGTGTGTGTGTGTGTGTGTGTGTGTGTGTGTGTGTGTGTGTGTGTGTGTGAAGGTAATTTTCTGCTCTTACCAGCCATCTTAAAAAAATGAATGTTTTCTCTGGCCAAAAAAAAAATTTTTTTGGTTGAACAAAAGAAAAGTTATAATCTACTAAAAAAGAAGTTTGAGTTAAAAGAAAAGGAGGAGACAGTACAAGCTTGAGAACGATCTAGTTTCCTGGTAAATCACACGCTAATATAAAACAGTGTAGTTGACAGAAGTCAGGTTGGAGGAAGGGTAGGGATAAAACAGGAACAAAGGCAAGAGTTCAGTATTAATGCAGCAGCAGGCAGACAGAAATAAATTGTTATTAAGATAAAGATGCAGAGGTGGAGGTAACCACTTGATTATAAATTATAGAGCAGCCACTCGCCTTTTCAAGAGTGTGGGTGTGTTTATTAGACATCGGAATCTACTTTGAGTGTGACTTAAAACAAAGCTGATAATGTTAAAAGTCCCGGTACGGGGGCCATCCAGACGAGTGGAGTTTAAAGGAGGAGTTGGGGTAAAAAGCGTGGTCTTCCAGCAGGCTTAAAGTCCTGTGCCTGGGAGAAGGGCGAGGATTTAAGCGCTTGCAGAGTTTAGATTGAGTCTTATCCTGACGGGCCCGTCTCAGTGAAATATCTGAAACATTTGGCCCCACGAGATTAAAAGAACAGTGCTTATATTTAGCATCTGCTGCGCCCGACTCCAACTTTGCTACTAATAAAATTCAGCTCTATGGAAAAGAATTTGAATTCCAGCTGGGCAGTTTTCAAAATAAGATGAAAAGTTAAGCAGGCAATTGGTGTGTATTTAAGGCTCAAAACACCTTTCCCCCTAAGAAGACTTGAAGGAGTTAATCCCTTCTCAAGATAATCCACTAAAGAGCATCCTTCATTATGATGTTAAAAGCAAGGATCAGTGCCGGGGAGTGGGACAATGGGGCAGGGGCTTTTCAGTCCCCACCGCATTCTTCCCAGGTTAGAAACAGAAACTGCTATGACTGACTCCAGCTGAAAAAGAGAGGACTTTGCTCTGAGTCCCATACTCAGATGGAAGGAAGGGTGCAAGAAAATCTTCCACGTTAACAAAACTCCTCATTAGTTATTTTTTTGGGGGGCTGTTAATCTTTTTGATTACCAAAAAAAAGGAATGATTCTCCAATTCAGTAGTTACACAATGCGGAATCACTTGATTTCATAGAGAAGGGAACTTTTGATTAAAGAGTACTGAATTATTCTTCCCTCGACATAAATTCAAGGAACGTGAAACTCACCAGGAACTTTTACCAACGCTCTGTACTAAGGTGGAAATTTTTGTGGTCAGACTTTATTTCTCAAAGACTTTTAACCATTTCCCATGAGGGAGCAGACAACTGTTTTGTTTACAGTCAAATTAATCTAAAAACATCAGATTTTAAAACATTATTTCTTTTCAAATCTTGTTCTAGAATAGTTCATTGTATTGATCATACAACTTACCATGTGAAAGACTTGACTATTGCAAAAATATTTTTATGAAGTTTAATTTTTTAAATGTATAAACACCTTGAATATAAATCAATATCTAAGGGATGGCAAATGTTGGAAGTATTTAATTGTTGATTTCTTTATTTTGTATTTTGAGACAGGCTGTCACTATGTAGCCCCCTGGCTTGGGACTCACTGTGTAGACCAGGATGGCCTCCAATTTGCACAACTTTTCTGGCTTCTACCTCCTTAGTGCTGGGATTAAAGGCTATGCCCTTACACACAGCCAGAAATATATTCTTAAATAAAAATTGTAAATACATTTTTCTTTGGGAAGCCATGCTTATTTTTGAGAGACTTCATTCTGGGCCTACAAGAAAACTCAGCAGATAAAGAAGCAGGAACCTGCTTAAAAATGGAAGGAGAAAAATGACTCCACAAAATTTTCCTTGGATCTCTACTCCCTACATGTCTGTCATGGTCAGTGTCTCCAACCCCCATCACACACACACACACACACACACACACACACACACACACACACACACTTTATTATTATTATTATTATTATTATTTTTAGAGCAACTTCACCTTCATTGGCATTGAATGAAGGTAGGAAAGTTTTTTGGAGAAATTAGCTCAGCCTCCCAGGCAGGTGTTTGTCTCTCGTACTCTCCATCCCTCATCTACAAAGTTCTCTGTAGCTGGATTCAAAATTCTGAGCTCTGAATAGCTCTGAGCTATTCTTTCCAATAGTTGTAGCTATGAGCAGACTTGGGTGATGGTAGGGGTTCTTGGGGACATGTGTTAGCGTAATGGCTGACTGTAGGAAATAGAGGGATTGTTTAGAAGAAAAAGAGGCACAGACTGACGCGATTTGATTTGGATGGGTTGAAGGAACCATCTGGACATTGGTAAGACAAATAACTTGAAAGAGTAGAAGAGTCAGTAAGGAACACGCAAGCTCTTGGAGCCTAGTCAAAGACATAGGGTTATATGGAGAGGTCTTGAAGTCAGCAGTTTAAGCAGGGGTTTATTAATATCTCATTTCCACAAGACACCCATGGAAGGAGAAATGTCTTTGATGTCAGATATTTGGTGCTTACCAGGATGTGGCTTGGTTTCTGTTTGCCTACTTGTATGACTCATGAGGCAAAGTCAATCAAACCAAGAGCTTGCCAATATGGTGACTCTCCCAAGCCAGCTTACTCTGTGGATCCCCAGCCTTCACTTTCCAAAGCTGGTGTTCCAGGTGGATCATCTCACCAGCTTGGGGTTCATGTGCATTTGGGGGATCTGAACTCTGGTCCTCATTCTTGGCATAACCACTGAGCCATCTCTCCGTTATTTTAAAGGGAAGAGATAACCGATGTCCTGAGATTGTTACAAAAGAGTTTGCTTTCTGCCAGAAGGCAGTTTTCCTTACCCCATATTCCTTCATGTGAATTTTAATAATAATAATAATAATAATAATAATAATAATAATAATAATAATAACAGACTACTTCACATAGACCTATTGTCTTTGTTTTATTTGTTTTACTTCTATGCTGTTGGTGAGAGTGAGTCACTGGGAATTAATGTAAGCACTTGTTCTTGAGACGATGTTTGGGTCCTATAGATGGTGAAGGGCTTGGAGAGTGGCCCAGCTGCAGAACACCTGCCTAGCATCTGGGAGGCTGGATTCACTCCCCAGCACTGCTTTAAGAAGGGGAGATGTTTGATAGTTTACTCTTCCTCTCATTCCTCTGGGTTTAGGAAGAATCCGGACTCTTTATTTTCACTCTGGGAAAATTTAAGGAACTTCAAAGAGAGGCCTTCTGCTAACTCGGGGATAAAACTTGCCTCTGCTTTGGATTCCGTTCATTCATTATTATGTTTACCAAGCCACATTTATCATGAATATAAAGCAGGGTTTATATACAATTTGCTTTCTGTTTATTGTTGCCTCACTGAATCCTCCTGAAATTCGGGTAAAATATTATTACTAGCTTTTATCCTAATAGATGAAGAGACACTTAAAAATATGCTCAAGGATATGGAGCTGATAGGGAGACAGGCAAAGCCAGAATTTGAACCTCCAGGCTCCTGCTCTGGGTGTCCCCTTCATGTGCCCCTAGGCAGCATGAGGTGTTCCTGCCCTAGACTCTTCCAGAACCAGATGGGTCCAGGAGTTGCTCATGGATGGGAACCTCCAGGCTCTTCGGCTGCTTTATGAATGGAGTCTCCTGGCTTCTATCACTGTTCTGCCCCACTGGCTACGCAGTCAGAGCTTCGAGTTAGTTTTACTAGCTGATTAACCATCTGAGGCTGAGGAAACCAGCAAAAGATCTTCACATACTGCGTGCGTGCGTGCGTGCGTGCGTGCGTGCGTGCGTGCGTGTGTGTGTGTGTGTGTGTGATAGAATGAAGTGTTCTGTAAGTGTGTGGCCTTGGCTTCTGCCTTCAGGAGAATGTGATGCGTCAGAGGAGTGTCTTGGTTTAGGGAAACAGCGTTTTGTGACACACAGGTCAAAGGATGAAACTGAGTGGGTTTTTTTTTTTTTCACTTTCATAGATTATCTGCATTGGATGAGTATCCAATAACTACTAATTGAATTCAATCCTTTTGACCAAATAAAAAACAAAACAAAACAAAACTATGGGTCTCAAGATTTTCTTAGGTTAAGAAGCAATGTTCAGTTCACGGCTTAATCAATCATGGTGTGTAGATTCACTGTTGGCCCCTCCCAGTCCGCTCTCCTGGCTGCTCCGTGGTCTCCATCTTTTATTTGGAACATAAATACTTTGCTCTTAAGCAGAATGGCGCAGAGCTATCCCTCCTTCATCACCACGTCCCGTTGTACTTTCAGGCTGTTTGGTTTCTGGGTAAGACCTGGAAGTCACTCATTTATTCGTTCATTTAGTTGGTATTGTCCTCATCATCTTAAGAACTAACGTGTGAAGAGGCCCTTGCTGGTCAGAAGATAGGACACGTTCCCCCGAGTTGAACCAATCATCTAATCTACTGATTATCCCAATTCAAGGACAATTTGTAGTCAAGAGGCCAGTAAACATGGACTTCCAGCAGTGAGAAGGAAGTCATGGACAGACTAGGAAAACACCCCCGTGCAGGTAGTGAGAACCAGTTGCTGGCATTGATAGGCACCAGGAGTCAGCCACATGCTTTGATTTTGACGTCAGTCCTTTTCCTTACAGGCATATTTTGTATATAGATTTTAAATACACCCTTGAAATGGATGTTAAGGTGATTTCCCCCACAGCACCACTTATTAGCAACAATTGCACATTTACATGTCATAAGTACTATCACTATGTCTATAGTGCTATTCAAAGTTACAACAGAAACACAACAATCTCCATATTGTAAAGTTAACTTTTTTTATTTTATAAAACATGTATATGCCCTTTGTGATTGGCCTAAGAGTTTACACACAAGCCTGCCTGCCTGCCTGTTGGAATGTTTTGAATGCAATGCAATTCTAAATAAGAAGAGCAGCAACGACAGCTTGATAATTTTAAGAACAAGCAAAGTTGAATACTTTTCCCACAATTTTTGAAATACCCAAACCAGATAAATTTTTTAAAAATTACTCTTTTGGGGTTGGAGAGATGGCTCAGTGGTTAAGAGTGCTGAATATTCTCCCAGAGGACCTGGGTTCAATTCCCAGCACCCACATGGCAGCTCACAACTGTCTGTAATTCCAGTTCCAAAGGACCTGACACCTATGGCAAAATACTAATGCACATAAAATAATAAATAAATAAAATTATTCTTTCAAAACCTTTGTGCAAACCCACTACTTTATAAGCTAGTCTAAAATCTAATTATTGAACAAGGGCACCCTGCACAGGTGGGCGATGCTTCTCCCAGAAGACCTGGGTTCTTAAATGAAAATCTCAGGTTCAGGTATGGAATAGTACTATGAATTACTGGGAGGTGGGACCCCGAGCCCTCCCTGCCCCCAGCTCAAACAATGCAGGCTATTGTCATTGCTCTTGGTTAACCACCAGAACGAGATGGTATGACCCTATTGCATTGGACACAACGCAATTTGGTTCCAGGATGCAGAGAAGTCAAGCTGAAACCGACCTGAAACTTCTTTGCTAGCTTTCATAATGTTATCCAGGTCACTGGAGGAGAAAAGCCATCAATGTTACTCATTACCCAGCACTGAAGCCTGCATGCTACAGTGCCAACATGCCAGGCAAGACAGGTCACTGGAGTGATGGTGGCACAAAGGTTATAAGGACAACCAATCACTTTTAGGTTGGGTTTGAGGCCCACTCCACAGGAAGAAATTCATGACCGGTACTCTAAAGCTGATCATAGGCCCATAGCTTAGAGACCACAGGTCCTTGGCTGGAAGTGGGGATGTATTACTGCCTTCTTGCTAACTGGATATCTTGTCCAGCTGCCTTCCAAATATTTATTTATACACATAGATGAGCTCAGCTCTCAACCTTGGCCAGAGAAGCTTCTCTCTGCAGTGTCCAGCAGTCACTACAGAAACTCATCACTGGTCAAAGTGCTGAGAATAGGTGTTCAGTCCTAAATGGGACACTTATGCCTCCCTCGAGGCCCGGGAAACACTGAGAAAGAAGGTATGGTAAAAATGTAAGACCTGGAGGGCTTGGAAGAACCCTCTGAAAGGCTACTTCCTGGATATGACAAGGGCGTTACAATACGAACTTAGAACAGCAGTGGTTAGGCACAAGATCAAGCCAACAAGATCAGAATGCCTCCTAAGGAAATCATCTAATGAAGATGTGAGCATTTTTCTTTTCAGCAACTGTTGTTTATCCCTGCAACAGTGTGAAGAGTAACTGAATAACAGTGCTGGTATTTCTGTCCAGTGGGAACACATAGAAGAGAGTAAGACATCATTATGTATTACTGAATGTATTTTATATATTATTGAATCTGAGAAAGATGGTCAAAATAAGTAGTTAATGAAATTACACTTATTATTTTAAAATATGGAACTTTGTGTATAAGGATGCTCATTAGGATGATATTTGCTTCTTTAGATGGAATAAAATCAGACAAATGTAAAGAACTATATCTGATATATGTGTCTTCTGCAGTGACCACATCTCTGGATGAAAATATCAAGGTTTTTTTTTTTTTGTTTGTTTGTTGGCAGGCCTGAAATTCACCATGTGAAACAGACTAGCCTGGAAAGATTTTTCAAGACTTTTGAAACACTCATATTGCCTCCATAGCTAGGAGCAGAGAACACTATTTCTAAGATGTAAGGTGTAGAGCAATACCAACTCCAGGCCCATCTGTCCACCTTCAAGGGCCATTGTGTGACTTGTTTGCAGTGTACCAATGACTCTTTTCATGCTGTGACAGTGACTAGTCCCCTGTTTTCATGTTCAAGAGCAGGGCAGCAGACAGAAGTACCAGCCCTCTCTCTTGCCTTAAGTCCAGGGTCTCCCATGACCTCAGAGGGCTGTGCTCCCATTTTCGGAAAGCATAAGTCATTCCAGCTTAAGTGGCCCAGTGGTACCAACAGATCTGGCATCGCCAATAGGCACTGTCCTCTGTGCTGGACCCTTCCTGTCATGTGGAGACCTGAAAAAAAAAAACCAAACATGTCTTCTAGAACTCAACTAGAGTTGAACCTACAACTAACTCATAGCATTTTTCTGGAAACGAAAATGTAAGTGTGCTTATAGGGAAAGTCTAAAGGCACATTTTTCTTTGAAGTGAATTGAACCATATTACGTAGACTAAAGATTTCAGAATCTGGACGTTGTACCTTTAAAAACAGTGACAGTACATACTATCAGACAAACCACATTTGAGTGTCCTTTGAAAACTACCAGTGGCAAGGTGTTGCTCTGGACTTGATAATCCATTGCTCAAAAAAAAAAAAAAAAAAAAGTTCAGGAAATACACCTATTCTCCCGAGCAGCTTCTTGTCTTTTTGTCAATCCTTCCTTTTCATTTTCAGAAGAATTTCATGTGACCCATGCCAACCTCAATTTTATCCTTAAGATGATTTGTCTGTCTGTTTGCCAGCATAATAACAGTGTGTGAAGAATCACATCCAACAGACACGATCAGCAAGGAAACCGTAAACCATCAGCCCACACAAGGCTCACTGCGAGCCTGCTTTTTGAGGCAGAGAATGTGCCATTTTTCCCACAATGTAGCCAAACTGTCTCGTGTTTCTTGACTGGACCATGCCATGCTCCCACCCCCAGAACAAATCTCTCATGTCTCAGCCCCTTGAGCTTTTCCTTAGTCCTGTGAGATGGGGCCTGCGTATGAGAGCTCAGATTCTTCAGCAAGAAAGAGTCCATTGAGCCTCCTAGGAAATCACCTTTATCAGGACACCTGACCTAGTCCTCTTCATGGACTGAGTGTTTAACCATGGACAAAGTTCCAGAAGGCCGACCACTCCTGTAGGGTGAAGGCTTTCCGTGGCCACTTCAGAAGTTAGTGACAGAATTTTCCAGAAGACGTCTTCAGAAAAGGGCCAGAGTAACTTTACTGCTGCCCACTTGGGATGCTTACATATGCATTTAAAAAATTATTCATGGATCCTATAAAAGGCAATGATACATTTAGTTTTAAAAGTTCAAATTATGACTTAAAATATATTTGAAACAACACAAATAAGTTTATCGGTTATGTAGCCTGTTTTGTAAACTTTAGTGATAACACGGGAAATTTTCTAGTAATTATTAATGTCAGTCATTACTCATACTATCCTCTTATTCTGGAAGGGAAAACAAAACAAACAAACAAAGCCCCATGCTAATCATAAACAAAGCCTGTGTCTACTTGAGTTTTGTAGAGAAGTTGCATCAGGGCCTCTGAAGGTCATCTTGTCCTGTGTGGATCCATCTGAGAACCGCATTTTGGATAGCGAAGAAGGGTGCAGTAGCTGCTTGTCTTCAGAATGTTGCTGGGCAACTTGACAATTCTTTCTTTACAAATATTGTCTGGAATGAGCAACTTCTTCACCGTTCCAAAATCTGCAATGCTTGTTAATCAACAACTTTTGAGGCATTGCATGTTACGCCAATTATATCTCTGTCTTCGCAGTCTCTCTTTGGTACCCAGAATTCGTATCCCTTAACTTTCAGTCCTCAAGTCTGATAAAACTAATAAACCCACACTGCCAGAGGTGGTACATTAAGCTGGTAAATGGTTTTCATCTTAATTGGATATGAGCACTGTTATCGCTAATAACCCCAGGATACTTCTAATTGGAGTCTCTCCCTCTCTCTCTCTCTCTTAGTTTTGAAACACTAATCTCATTGACCAGCCTTAATTCTTCCACCCCCTCCATCTTCAGTTCAAACTTTCAAGTGCAGTATAGAATTATTGTGATTTTAGGCAGGCTTTCAGTATTAGTTCCTGATGCTCAGAGAGAAGGTGAATGATTTTGTAAAAGTCCACGCTACTTTTTAATGATAAGGCCATGATACTGACATAGCCAGAATGTATCATATGTACCTAAGTTAACTGCCCACTTCATCCAAGGCTACTAAATTCTCAGTGTTAGTTATGTAAAAGAGACAAGGCTTTTCTTTGTTGAATTATTCATGAAAACTTTAGTGCAAGTTTTATCTTAGAGCAAATTCAAAAATTACTGCATGCCTTAGCAGTAGATCGCTGCTCATCTTGATTGGATAAATACAGGTGAACCATGTAAGAATTACAGGAACCTGCTTGTTGCCATTGTAGTGAAGGCACCAGAAGACATGACCAGCCATTGTCCATAGATAGCTGCGATTTATTTTCTGGCAATGATACAAGGAAGACATTTGAATTGTGTTTCCCACAGATATCAGCATGGAGAACCAAGTCTGCTCTTTCTGAACATTAGCTTTTCCCATTCAGTAGGTGCATACTTGTAACTAAGTCACCAAGCAAAAACTTTATAGAGATAAACCAAGAAAAGAGCCAAAACAAAATCTTTCTAATTCTATTTATTTCCTTAATCAGAATAAAACTGAAAGCCACAAATGTTTTAATTGTTAAAAATGTCAGCCGGGCGGTGGTGGCGCACGCCTTTAATCCCAGCACTTGGGAGGCAGAGCCAGGCGGATCTCTGTGAGTTTGAGGCCAGCCTGGACTACCAAGTGAGTTCCAGGAAAGGCGCAAAGCTACACAGAGAAACCCTGTCTCGAAAAACCAAAAAAAAAAAAAAAAAAAAAAAAAAGGGTCACCAGAGCCATTCATTGGCAGACATAATTCAAGTTTTAATAGATTTAATACTTTCTGGAGCCATGTATATATTTTATTCGTTTAACAAAGACATTTAAAATTATTAGCATTATTCTCGTATTATTAAAAACTTTAATGCAGATAACATTAAATAACCATGGAAGCACAAAAAACCCACCATTTCTATAATTATAAAATGGCCATTGTAAAAGATATTGCTTAATTTATATTTACATTATGGTAAGTAAATAATCAACACCTGGAGTGCAGATGCAGGCAGATCAAAGTACTTTCATACATGTCATTTGTGACAGAGCTGTGGTCTGTCACCCAGGTCTTTTCTGCTCACTTCAAAATGTGTATATTGTCCTGGCAGGGATATAGTCAGACTTTTAGTCATTTGATTTTTGTGTGTGAACATGTATAATGTAGATTATCCCTCTCCATCCATCTACAATATATGCAGTAAAACACATACATGTACATGCACATATAGATATATATGGAAGAGAACACATACATTATTGACAACCTACATGCACATACACACACACACACACACATATATATGTATATATATATATATATATATATATATATATATATATATATATATATATATATATATAAAGTGATGGTCAGAATGACCACAGCAGTAATGGTAACCTCATAGCTTGAAGAATTTTTATCTCATCTGCATCTTGTCCATAGTTCCCTTCTGTTTGGAAGACTCACATTATACGATTTCATCTTGAGGCTTTTGGAGCAGAGAAGCGTTCCAAGGATCACTGTTTTCCCTTTTGTTTTGAGAGAAGGTGACAGAGGTTTCCAGATCTAGCTTGTCCTCTCCTAGGTCCACCCTGATGGACTGTTTCCAGGCAATGGGAACTCCATAAGCAGCAGAGGTCAGATGGCAAAGTGTGTTTGAACATGGGCTCCACCCTAAATGAGTTCATGGCCAGGTAGAGGAACTTAATCAGTCCCTATACATAAGAAAGTGACCTAAATGCAGCTGGAAGATGGAGTTCCATGCTGTTAGTGCCAGTCATGCCTAGAACTTTGACCCCCAAATCCTGTCAGTAAGAAAAAAAAACCCAAAAAGTCCTATAGCTGCCTGTAGTCCTGCATTATGAAAATACACTCATATGTGTTACATGCATTCTACTGTAGCCAAATATTATGTATATAAGTCATAGTCAAGAGAGTCAATCATAATGAAGACACGAGATCCAATCACAAGAGCAGTTCTGTTTGGTTTACCCAGGGGCCATTTCCCACTCTTAAGATCACCAACACAGACAGTGCATGTGTGGAGGCATGATGATGCTCATGCGCGCGCGCGTGTGTGTGTGTGTGTGTGTGTGTGTGTGTGTGTGTGTGTGTGTGTGGAGGGGGCAAGGTTATCACGTGGTGACGGAAGGACGAAGGACACAGAAAGCACTGGCAAACATTGAGGAGTGACCCTTTCACATCAAGGCTGGTTTCTTCCAGTTCTTTGCATGCAGTGACTTTTATCTCCATTTCTCTTTCCTACTATAGTTTCATTTTGTTACTGTGACAAGCGTTAAGACCAAAAGCAACTCGGGGAGATGGTTTATTTTATCTTACGACTCCCAGGTTACAATTCACCACTTAGGTTAAATCAAGGCAGGAACCTAAGGCATGCTGACCTTGGAGCAGAGACCACAGGGTAATGATGTGTGCTGGCTTCTACTCTGGCTCACCCAGTCTCTCGTGCTCAACTAGCCTTGCCTTATATAACCCGTCCAGGGATGGTGCTGCCCTCAGTGGGCTAGGTCCTTCTTCATCAGTCAAAACAATCAAGAAATCTCTCACAGACTTGTCTATAGACCAACCTGACAAAGACAATTATCCAACTGAGACTTATTACTAAATTCGAATACTGAGGTAACAGTGATAGCTGTTTGCTGTTTAAAAGAACCTCCGATTGCCCACACCATCACGGAAATGTCTGGTTGAAAATATATTCTGGATCAGCATGCAGGGGCTATCAAATAATTATCTGTCAGTCAGAGATAAAAAAAATGCAAATGTTGATTATACCAACCTAAAGAAAACTCAAGTAGAAGGAACGGCTGAGATAAAAAACAAGAGACGGAAGCTTTGGAAATGGAAAAGTGTAGAGAAAGAAAGAGAGACTTGGTGTCTTGTGTGTAAAACTTAGTCTATAGGTGACAGGAGATGTCCTAGTTAGATGTAACTATCGACTTGACACACCTTAGGATCACCTGGAGAAAAAAAAAACAAACAGGTTCTTGTATCCCTTTTAAACAGCGACCTCTTGTCACTATTAGAATCCAGCTCTCCTACACACTTTTCTCAGTGAAACAGGAACCCTTTTGGGAAAAATGAGAAATTCTTCAGAGCCACAGCAGAGGACAGCCCAGGAGGCTCGTTGAGGGTGTGTCCTTCCCTCCATTTTACCTATTTAAGGGCGGAAGAGGAAGGACACCTCGGACAGAATGGCGGCGCGCTTTCCTGATGCAACCGTTCTTCCCTGGGGCTTCATTAAATTGAGCGGCCTTTTAACTCTGGGTTGCTTCCTTTGAACACCTGTGAGGCCCTGGTTGGCCCATGTGCTTCAGGACAAGCAGGAAAGGGCAGCAGAGGAAGCCCCTGGGTGAGGTGAAGGTTACGGTGGTCGGTATGTGGGTAGGGGTCAGCAGGCTTCCTACCTGGACTCGAGGGGAAGTGGGGAAGAGAGGCAAAGTTGAATCCAATTTGAATTGACATCACAGGATCCTAAGAACTCTTTCCTACTTCTTTGTCACAGTGTCTGTCAACGCCACCACGTCACTCCTTCCCTGCAGCTAGGGCTAACCCTGCCCTTGCCCTCCAGCTGTCCAGTTGGGTCTTTAGGGGACAGGAAAATACTAGGAAAATTCACTTCATATTTGGTCTTTAATCAGCAGCTCCACTACTCAACCTCAGTTTCTTAGGAACAAACACTGAGGGTCCACAGGAAACCACTCTGCCTAGCTTTTTGTTTTTACTGCTCAAGACTTCTATATTTAATATTGTAACTATTTGTGTGTACACAGACAATGTCAGTGTCTGAGCATTGATCTGCACTTAATTTGTAAGTTACTACCTGATCTGGGGGACTTTAGAAAGCAGCGACGTGTAGACACATCTTTTAATAGTTACGTGTTCAGATTTATCTTTTTGTTTCCTCCTTGCCTACGTCCAAAGATTATGTTGGAAACATGCAGGTTAGGTAACATTTCATTGCATTCACGGCATTACTGTGTGTCCTTCATAGCAATGAGAACATCACTCTTTAGAATTTATGTGTGTATGTGCTGTGTATGTGAACGTGTATGTGCGTGCGCACTGTGTATGTGAACGTGTGTGTGCGCGCGTGCGTGCGTGCATGCGTGCATGCATGCGTGTGTGTGTGTGTGTGTGTGTGTGTGTGTGTGTGTGTATGCAAGCCCATGGATGTGTAGAGACCAGAGACCAGAACTGTGTGCCTCGATCTATCACTCTCAACCTGTTTCCCTGAGACAGACTTCTCACTGAACTTGAAATTTGACTGGTAGCCAGGAAGCCCTGAGGATCCTCTTGCCTCCAGCTTCTACACTGCTGGGGTTTCAGACACACACGGTCATGCCTGGTATTTGTCTTTGTAACGTGGGTGCTAGGGATTCTAATTCATATCCTCACGTGTGTGTAGCAAACACGTCCCCACTGAGCCATCTTCCCAGCCCCATAATACCTTTTAGCACCGAGTAGCTTACTGAGTACGTTGGATTTGGTTTTGACACCC
This sequence comes from Peromyscus eremicus, assembly GCF_949786415.1. NCBI lineage: Eukaryota > Metazoa > Chordata > Mammalia > Rodentia > Cricetidae > Peromyscus > Peromyscus eremicus. The sequence goes on along the minus strand of NC_081416.1, from coordinate 127,588,075 downwards.
ACCGTTCAGTCTGGTCACTGGTTGTACCACTGGGCCTTACTACTCCACTGTAGATTCTCTGTAACTACCGGGCATGTCTCGTCTGTACCAAGTCCTGCCAGAGTCTCTTGCTTAGCAAGTCCACTCTATCTAGGCTCGGGCTGAGCTACTGAGAAATTCGGCACTGACCAGAGTCCCCGCTTTCATCTCTTACAGGGGCACACATTTCCCTTCCCAAAGCTCAGTTCAGCTTGTGGAACTGAAAAAGTGTTCTGTCATAGAAATGCAGATCATGTACAGCACTGAGACTGTGTGGACGGCAGGTTCTCCAGAGACTCTTAGGCTGCTGCTGGCTGCTAACACCAATGAACGATACTAGCTACTGTCAGGTGTAACCCTACTTATATGTCAGGAGTACACATATTTGCATTTATAATTTTTTACATTCATTTATTTTTTTTGAGGGGGGTCATCTTATGCCACAGTGTAATATGGAGATCAGAGGACAACTTGTTCAAGTTGGTTCTTTCTTTCCACCACGTAGGTCCAGGGGCTTGAACTCAGTTAGGCTCAGGGGAAAGCAGTCGTTTATCCTCAGAGCCATCTTGTCACCTTCCAGGAATATTTTGAAATTGCTTTTGTTTAAACCTCGCAATGGTGATTACTGTAACTGCCTCAGATTGGCAAACTTTTTATAGACATTGAAGAGTAGCCATGGCCTGGTCTATAGTTGGATATGGAAAAGTTGTCTTCAGTTGATAGAGTATATGTGCTTTTTAAATATGAAAACTGGATCTTAAAAAATGTGAGGTGTATGTATAAATGCATCTACAATACACATACTGGTTTCTATGTACACATTCCTATGATATCAAGATATTCCTGAGCTCACTCTTCAGGCTCTGTGAACACTCTCTGGATTCTATTTTCTATTCAGGATGTGGAGAAGAGCCCAGGATTTGGCCAATTACCAGACAGGTCACCTACCTCTTCATGTCATTGGCCCCTGAAGTCTTAGGTTAAGACAGACTAATGGCACAGTGCCAGTCCATCACTGATTCTCTGGGCTTCAACTGTGCATCCCTCAAGTTCACTAAAACACTCACTAGAGGTTCAATTGCATACTACAGACATGCTGTCACTGAGATTCACCCACAGCCTTCCAACCCAAAAGTGAGCTGTACCTCATGTCTGGGAATCAGGGTTCACCTGATTTTACTCTTTCTCTTCTTCTCCAGAGGACCCAAGCCAGCTTCAAGGACCAGTTGTTTATATAGACTGGAGAAGCTTCCCTGCCTACATCTTTATTCCACTGTGTTAATGTTTATTAAGAATAGGAATAACCTTTGGGAGATATTCTAGCTTTGGCAGAGCTTGGGGGTCTTCTGGAGCATTTTGCGGACATTCTCCTGGGCCTCTGAATCAGGTGACTGAGATGGTAGATAGACACCTCCCTTCCATGTAGCATGCATGGCTGACTCAGGAAGTCTTTCCAGCTGTTTGTCTTACACTGATGCTCTGCCTTTTGTAGAAGTGGTGTTCTGTGCTTTACCCTAAACACTGCCTTTGGTAGGCAGTAGGTAACTGCTAGGTACCTGGCCCGGCCCGGGCCATGGTGGAGGGGGGACCCCTTAAGACCTGGAACGCATACGTGCTTGCTTTCTTGGCTACCTCACGGTCTTGGATGCTGGATGTTGGTACTGTGGACCAAGGCAGAGTTCGCCAGAGAACCGCGTTGGCCCACACCCCACTCCTCCTGGATCCTGCGACCAACTCCCTTATATATATTGTGAGTTAACCCAGAACAAATCCCTTTTGACTATCAGACAGACTCCGTGGAACTGCCACTTTATCTGCCACTTTAGTTTTTTTTTTTGAGAGTTTTAGGTTTCTGAAGAGACGGCTCAGTAGTCAAGAACATGTCTTGCTCTTGCTGAGTACTTGAGTTTGATTCCCAGCACTCACATCATGCCGCTCACCACAGCCAGTAACTCTAGCTCCAGAGGACCTAATCCCTTCTTCTCCTGACCTCATGTACACACAAGACCACCCCAACCCAAGACATGTACACATACACATACTAAAAAATAAAAATAAATCATAAAATGTGGGATTTTAATTAAATAAGAAAAGTAACTGGAAAAATTAAATCAAAACATTCAAGTTTTATGTATCCATTATTTTTCTCAATTCCATGCTGTAAGTGTGTCCCCCGCCCCCCGTCTGTGTGTGTGTGTGTGTGTGTGTGTGTGTATGTGTATGTGTGTGTGTGTTTGTGTGTGTGTGTGTGTATGTGTGTGTGTGTGTGTTTGTGTGTGTGTGTGTGTGTGTGTGTGTGTGTGAGAGAGAGAGAGAGAGAGAGAGAGAGAGAGAGAGAGAGAGAGAGAGACTTCTACTCATAAGCAAATCTTAGAAAAATTAAAAGCAGAGAATTGTTGAAGTAGGCATGTGTTTTTCAGGCTGAAAACTACGTATGATCTATACTTCTCAGCTGGAAATCTGGGATGCCATGCCAGCCACCCCTAAAGTGCTAGTGTGATGCCCCTACTGTTTTCCTGGCAGGATGATTGCATGCCTGTCATATGGGAATACCGTGACAACAGGACAGGGCTCACGGTGCTGGCCATCAGTACTGGGATCTCTTTTGTGCCAAGAACACTGGCTGGTTTTAAGTGGCCACATTTGTTGGTAAGGTAGATAAAAGAGTAGCGCAAAGACATCTAGATCATGGGTCCCATCCCTCCATTGAGCTCCATTCTGGAGACCACAAGTCTCTATAGAGACCTGTTTGACTAGGGAAGCATAGAGTTTGATTATATCCTATTTGGGAAAAGAGCAACTGCTTTCTTCTTTCTATATCACTGTATATTAATTGTATAGAACGATGGGTTTATTAGGACATTTTCATGTATGCAGTACAATGTGTGTCCATCATATTCACCCCCACCCTCTCTTGTCTATCTTCACCATCTTGCTAATATCCCTTGAATAGTCTTTTACTTTCATGTCTTTAAAAATATCTTTAGATTTCACCTAAGAAGAAATAGAGTATTTGTCTTTCTGAATCTGTCTTATTTTGTTGAATGCGATGATCTTCAGTTCTATCCATTTTCCTGAAATGCTATAATTTTGTTCTCGTTTATGGCTGAATAATACTCCATTTTACACCTGCACCTCATGGTTATTTACCTATTCATCGCCTTTGCCAGGCAGGGAAGCTCCAGTCCCATAGTAGATTTCCTTACATTAGATCGGAAGACAACTGGTGTCATGAAGTTGGAGTCAAGCAAACATGTGCCGCATGAATGTTACACCTCCACTCCCTACTCCGTGTCTCTCCTCTTTCTCAATCTCTCTTTTCCTTTTTATTTCTGTTGCTGGGGAGCCTGGAGCCTTCTACTTCAGCCAGGCACACACATTCCTTTGAGGGGAGTGGCTCTAGCCACACAGACATACAGGTTGAATTGTTGTTGACACTCATACCTTGGCACCTACACAAGAGCACCTGCCAATGTAGCCGTGTCAGACACACGCATGGAATTGCCTGCTCTGCTGGGACTCTTCAGAGCACTGCTTATGCTGGAGCGTGATTCTGATTTACTTTTGAAATCAAAGGCACCTAAGGTTACGGCCCCTGCGACTCTATGATCCCTTCGTGGTAGATTGTCCACTGTGTTTATTACGTTCACCGTGTGGCTTTATTGAGGAAGAACGCAGGTCTTGAGCTTTTTAGAGTGTTAAAATTAACCTTAATACCTACTTTGCTCAAGGTGGGTGTTCTGAAGGGCCACGAGGACGCAGTTTTGCTGGCTTTTGAAATGAAGGATGAAAGTTTGAAAAAGAATTCTAGGGTCCTAGAGTCATAGTTAGTTGGGGGGAGCTACTGTCAGAATTTTTATTTCTGGTCAAGTAAAGAAGAAGCTGTTCAAGCTCAATGCTTCTGGGGTCTTCTGATCTTTGCTCTGGAGAATGTGGGAGTGGATGCTGATCTTGTAGCCTTGGCTACAGTAGATGAACTATTTTGGTCTTCCTTCCTTCCTTCCTTCCTTCCTTCCTTCCTTCCTTCCTTCCTTCCTTCCTGTCTCTCCTTCCCTCCTTCCCTTCCTCCCTCCCTCCCTCTCTCCTTCCTTTCTTCCTTCTTTCTTTCTTTAGCCCAGGTCCCATTTTATTCCAAACTGTTACTGTTAGCTTTGGACTCCTAAACCTCTCACCTCCACCTCCCAAGCACTGCACTACTGGAGGGTACCACCATGTCTGACTAAGCGTATAGATTTCTTTTCCTGGTATGAATGTAGGATCTTCATAGCAAAAAAAGTTTGTTTTATCTTGAATCGAGTAGGCTATAAGGCTTTGCCAACCTGGACAGGCAGGGAGACAGCTTCTGGACAGCCACTCCCATTTAACGGAGCCCATTTCCTGGTGACTAAATGGCTCTTTACATAGATACATCAAAGCAAACGTATCAGGGCATGAGACTCTGCTGTGGGTCTTGGATACCTGTTATCATGGCTTGAATATTTCTTAAAACAGGGTATTGAGTCTAGGACTCTACTTGATTACTACTGAACTAAAACCATACTACATTCCAAAGATGTTTTGGAAACAACAGATTTTGATATTCACTGGTGGCTTCCCTCCTTTCAACAAACGTGTATTTAGGGAGCAGGTGGTGTCTGGGAGCTTAAACTGCAAACTGGTGTTTAGTGGTGAAGCTGATAATTCCCTCACTTGTTTACAAGACTGAGCGGAGAGAAAAGATTGCTCCCGAACATGTCTCCTGCCGCAAGCCAGAGACGCACATGAGCCTGGGAGAGTTCATGACATGGATACTTAAGTTACGGCACACCTAAGTGATGGCACTTTTCTTTGTCTGGGACAGGCATACAGCACTGTTGAGTGTGGTGGGCATGTGAGGAAAACTGATGATAGATAGTAAATGTAAGGCCCGGAGTGATGGCTCAGGCAGTAAAGTGTTGGCCTTGTGTGCATGAGGACCTGAGTTCAGTTCCCCAGGGCCCATGTTAAAACACCAACAAGCAGCCAAGCATGGGTGTACCCTTTTAAAGCATGGGCAAATCCCCTGAGCTTGCTGGCTAATTAGCCTAACTTTCTTGGTGAACTCCAGGCCAGTGAGAAACCCCTTTTCAAAAGTTGGACCATGGAGTATGGTCTCCGGCCTTTAGATGACCATGAGTACATGTTGATGTACTCCTCACACCTTCAAACACATGAACATGCATGAATCTCTACCCACAGAATATCTCTGAATATGTAGAGACCATGGTAAATATAATTCAATTTAAATCTGGAGTGAAATGCCTTCTCCAGGGAATAGTAAACTTTAACTACCTGGGACATACATTATGGGTTTCACAGCTCTGGTTCCAAACTCCAGACTCTGTGATTCTGTGAGAGCAAATTAAGAGAATATTCCATATTCTATGGCTGAACCATGTCATCTTTGTTAAGAGTAAATCAGTTTTGTCCTCAAGACATAGTGTTTCATGTCTATGTCTGGAAGAGAGAAACCTTAATTCTAACAGCTGGGAGAGAGATTGTGAGGTCAGCCATCCTCCTCTCTCTTGTATATCCGGTAGCCAAAGACCCGCGAAGATCACAGTAGCTCCTTCTCGTCATCTCTCAGTCAGTTGAACTTTAGCCTTTGAAGGTGCAAGGTCAGGTGGAAGGGGGTTCTGAGGCTGTGTCCTCAGGCTGCATCTGTAAGCCTCCTTCTGCCAGAACTCTCATGATGTGATCAGCAAATCACAGAGACTTAGCTCCAAGGTACACCAGGCTATCCCACTATGACCAGCACTAGGTTATTTTAATGACGTAGTCCATGTCTCTGAATATTTTAATTAGCTTATTAAGATGATCCTGTGAGGATTAAATGAGATGCTATGTCTAAGATGTTCGATGCATTATAAATGGTTGAGGAATATTATTCTTGTTATTATTAATATTATGATGATGATGAATTTACCTGCTTGTCTCAAAGCTAAGCAGAAAAAGTATTTGAGTACTTTATAGACAAAATTGTTTATGAACTCAATGATCACTGGTGGTAAAGTTATTTTTCTTTCTGAAATTAAAACTTTCAAACATGAGTGAGAAGATGGACAGTTTTAGGACTGAAATCTTTGGATTTGATTTTTGACATATTTTGGGCCTGTTTATTTTTCTGGGTTTTAAAATACATACAACTGTCAGGGGCCTGGAAAAAGAATTAGATATCCTAAAAATAACACAGGCCTTTACAAGCTCACTTTGCTTGAGAATTATTTCCTGAGGCAGCCGGCCTTTCCAAAATAAATTTGCAAAAATCTATCTTTGTAAAAACTGGAACTCAGATAGGCCAAAGAATTTGGGCCATATCGGCTCTGTCATTCTAAATTTTAAAATATTTAGTCTTATTTCAAGATAAATAAGAACAATTGAATTTAAGGGACCAAGAAAAACAAACAGAAAACTTCATGTAGAAATAACTGGATAATTTTTTTTCAAAATGTTGCCAGAAATGTCTTTATTATTAATAAGTTCTAAGTTAGACAGTGGCTGCATGTCATATTTATTTGTGGCTGTGGCCACACTGTGTAGTCTGTGGTCCGTGGGGTTAGGCATTCAAGGCTCTTGGGCCCAGCAGATGGAGAGACCCTATGTTTTTGCTATCTAAAACCCGGGAGAACTTTGTCAAGAAGCCAAGAGCATATCCTCTGGGAGGATAAGGATGGCGCATGAAGGTAAGATCTGAAAATACCTTTAAGGGATGAGTAGATGGCAGACCAGTAAGGATTCCTCAGAGGGACAGAACCAATAGAATGCCTATATAATTTTAAAAAGGATTGTCTTGTGTTGGCTTACAAAATAAGAGTCTATGTTGTCCCACAAAGGTCGTGTTTAGAGCTTGGAGAGCTAGAAAAGCCAGTAGCTCGTCAGACTAAGGAGGTGGAAATCTCAAAACAAGAAAGACCAGTGATGCATCTTAGGCCTTGATGTTCCTCAGAGTCACTCATGTGAGTGTAAGAACCTGGAGCCCCATGTCCCTAGTGAGGACAGTAGTAAAAGGCATGCCCAAGAAGAAGAGCTGTGAACTGTGTGTAGGCTTCCCGTCGTCAGGCAGACTGTGGAAAGACGCCAGTTGCATTCAGAGTGAGTTTGCTGACTACATGCCAATCATCTCTTGAAGCACCCGCCCAGAAACACACTAGGAGAGTGCTTTGCTCCTTCTCAGGATGCCTTTCAGTTCTGCCAAGTTGACAACCAAGATGAACCATCACAGATGGGCAAATGCTCCCTCTTCCAGAGGATTCTTTCCTCTTGTGCATCTTCTCCACGGCACCACTCTCCAGAAGCTTAGAGGCCTGAAGGCAGGAAACCACAGAGAATCATGGGAGACCAGAAAACACGGGGAAAGCTCATCTGACTTGTAAAGGCACTCATGAGGGTGAGTGGTGCTGAACCAGAACCAAGGGGGTGCCTCAGATGAGTCATGGTTTGGGAGGTTGGCCTTGGCTTCCTGAGAGAACCTGATGTGCTACCGAGAGCTAATAAAATTCTGGCATGGGACTTCGTTCTACTCCCTCCCTGTTCCTATGATACAACACTCTGACCAAAAGCAACTATGGGCAGAAAGGGCTTATTTCAGATTTTAAGTCACAGTCCTTCACTGAGAGGAGTCGATGCAGGAATTCATACAGGAACTTGAAGCAGAAACTGTGGAGGAATGCTGTTTGTTGATTGGCTCATAGTTTCATATAGTTAAATCACAGGCTCCTCTTTACCTAGCTTTCTTATTTATGCAAACTATTTTACCTGCCTCAGGAATGGTTCCACCCACAGTGGACTGGAATCAACAGTCAGGACAATACCCCACAGACATGTCCATAAGCCAATCTGATCTGTTCAATCCCTCAACCGAGAGTCCCTTCTCAGGCAACTCTAGATTGTGTTAACAGTTAAAGCTAACTAAGGCAGACTTGAATTCAAATCCCTCCACAGTCACATGCTACTGTGTTTTGACATACATCTTTTCTGTTCAGCAGTTAGATTTGTGTGAGACTTAATGATGGACCTCTAACTAGTATTACCTTTTGTCTGTAGTGTCAAGACCATTACTGTGATGGGAGTTTTCTTTATGTACTATTTATATAGCAAGTAGTTTCCCAATAAACCTCTGCTAAAATCACAGGTGCCTTGGATTTGTGTCCCATGATGCCCTATTAAATTCAGGACAATTTTTCCAAATCATAAATACAAACAAACAAACAATAACAACAACAAACAAACCACAAAACAAAAAACTTCAATGAGCCTTAACAAAGAGTTTCATTGGGCAATCACGTCAAAGAAGACCTGGAACCATGTTTCTCTACAGAACATGGATTTAAGAGTATGTTTCAAAGACGTTTCCTTTAAGTTTAATCCAAATTTCCAGTATCCAGTTTTTTTCATATTAATATTTATTCTTTACAAAAGCATTAGACATACAAAGGCAACCACAGTGTAGTAATTTAAATGACTATTAGAAAATAGCATTTTAATTATCAGGCATTTTCCTCTTTTACAAAAAAAGTCTCAGTTTCTAATAACTTCCTGTTGTCTTAAAGCTCATAGTACTTTCATGATAATAAAACTGAAATATCAGTTTTCTCTACCAATCATCACTTCTCAAGTCAAAAATCACAACTATAAAATGAAAAGTTTCAAACAGCCTGGCTTGTTTCATCCCTTAGCATATGACCTACCTAGAGAACTTTGCTGTGAACTTGAGAAGATGTGCCACGCCTTAGCTGAATGGAATGTCCTATCAATGTCTAAGTCTAGAATGGCATACAATAGTGCTCACGTCTCTATCTCTTTATTAATCTTCTGTCTAATTAGTCTGTTATTAAAAGTAGGACATAGAAATCTCTATTATTATTTGACTTGTCTACCTTTTCTTTAAATTATGTCAATGATACATGTATTTTTGGAACTCTGTTTTGGGTACATACTTATAATTTTAATTATTCTTGAGATCATGAAATGCTGTGGGATGGTCTGTATGTCAAGTTGCTCTGATTGGTTAGTAAATAAAACACTGATTGGCCAGTAGCCAGGCAGGAAGGATAGGCGGGACAAGCAGAGAAGAGAATTCTGGGAAGTGGAAGGCTGAGTCAGAGAGACACTGCCAGCCGCCACCATGACAAGCAGCATGTGAAGATGCCGGTAAGTCATGAGCCACGTGGCAAGGTATAGATTTATAGACATGGATTAGTTTAAGATATAAGGACAGTTAACAAGAAGCCTGGCATGGCCATACAGTTTGTAAGTGATATAAGTCTCTGTGTTTACTTGGTTGGGTCTGAGCGCTGTGGGCCAGGCAGGAAAACTCTAGCTACAATGAAATAAATTCCTTCCTCTCATGGAAGAATCTTTAATATATAAAAAAATTGAGTGTGTGTGTGGTGTTAATGTGTGAGTGCTTGGGACATGTGTGGGTACATGTGTGTGCAGATGTATGAACACATGTTCATGGGTATGGAAGACATCATTTTTGAAATCAGAGTGCCAATCTGGCCAGTATAGCTATCCAGGATGCTTCCAGGATCCCTTGTCTCTGTTTCATGCATGTTGGGATCTGAATTTGAGTCTGTCCACATGCATAGCAAACACTTTATCCATCAGGCCAGCTCTCCAGGCTCATGGAACAGTATTTTCTTTACTATTGTTGTTGTTGGAGATATACTACATTCTTTTCATTGCTGTTTTTAGTGGTGAATCTTTCTTCTGTGTCCATCCTGTTTATGATGTTGAGTCTAAAATATTCCTCTGAGCTAGTCATGATGGTACATGCTTATAACCCCAGCCCTTGGAAGTCAGAAGCGAGAAGGCTGTACATTTGAGGTCTGTCTAAGCTACAAAGCACATTCTATATCAGTAATAATATCAAATTAATTTTACAAATAAAGTATCTGTTGAGCAGCTTTAAAATAAAAAAATAGCCTGAGTTACAGACAAAGTGTCAAGACATTAAAAAATAAAGTTCTTTCCCATGTATGTTAATGTACCAATGACAATACCCAAAAAGAGGAAATGACCAAAGTATCCATTACCTGATGACTGGATGAGGAAAATGTGTTGCAAAATCAGATTTAAGCCCCACTCCATAGAAGAGAATTCACATCTGACACTGTAAACCTGCTCAAAATTCTGTAGTTGGGGAGGTCGAAGGCCTGCAAGGGGGGGAGGGGGGGCTCCTGATGTTGTTTACTAAATGGACATAATGTGCTCCTCAAATTGCCTATGTTTATGCCCACAGCTGAATGCTACTGCCAGCTGTGGTCAGAGAAGCTCTTTCGTGCATAGCCAGTGATAACTGCAGTGACTTCCAACTGATCAAAGAGAATAATGGACTATTGAGTGGTAGCCATACGGGAATAAGACTCAGGAAATGGGGAAAGAGGAGACAGAAAGAATGTAAGAGTGGGAGGAAAGAGTGGAGTGAGCTTCAATGTTGTCATCTGAGCACTGCTGTCACATTTTGGATTTCATGGCTTCTGATAGAAGACCTGTACAAGTCTGGGCTGATCCAATCCTATTGTGGGGGAAGAAGGGCCCATGAGCTCCCAAACCCTCCTGTGGACCTACAAGCAGATACTAGTAATTAGGGACTCGGAGCTCACTAGACCCGTGTTATTTCATTAGGAACAGTTAGCTGGGCCTCTTGCCTAGTCTCTCATGGACACCCTGTTCCCATGCGAGTCACTCTTTTGCTGATTTCCTCTTCTTTCATTGGGAGAAACACAATTAGTGTTGTTCAAGCCCCGAGAGTCTTTTGAGTGCCTTGGTGAACCATGATGGGCCTGGGGACCACCTGTGTGAAAAGCAGGGACTCTGCTTCTCCGTTTCTGTAGGAAGGCTAGGAGAAAGAAGCAGAGATGAGAGATGGGAGAGATTATGAAAGGCAAGAGGGGTAGGTCAGAGAGAAGAGCATTACCTCTAACTGGTGGTGCCTCATTTCCCTGAGTGACTGCTGAGAATGTGAATCATCCAGGGGTCTTTCTAATCTTTCTAACTATCCTTTCTGTCTTCATATCTCCTTCAGATACTTTATATTACATTTATGAAAAGCCTTTAACTGTTATGACATAACTTTTTTTTCTTTAGCGGTTACATTTAATTTTTGAAAATTACATTCTTTAGAGTTAGAGAAATGTGTGATTAGAGTAAAACCCAAACAAAATAAAACCTAGAAAATATTTTTGTACCTATCAACAAACTTACTGAAAAATATAGTCATTTGAAGTAAATTTTCTAGAAATGTGGATGTCACCCTGACAGGTCATTTTAACCAGCACATGATTTCTGAAATTCTGTTCAAAATGAGATTCAAAACCCTGAATTTCGTTTAAATCTGTTAGTTTGCTTATTTTTATAAGATCTTTAGAATTTTTTACATATAATTTTTTTGTATCATAAGCTTTTGTGAAGCATAATTTTTCTTTTGTGGAGAAGGAGATGAAATCCTATCAGTCTGGGGAGGTAAGGCTAAAAAAAATGCTGTCAACACTACTCAAGAGAGAGCATTTTGAATCAAGTGAGGCTGGTTTTATTGAAAATGCTACATTCCTCCATCCCCACACCCCACATTTTAGTGTTTAGAAGAAGCATTAGCCAGCATGTATTGTGTCAACTCTATTTTAGAGTCTATTTGGAAACAAAAGGAACTTCCTTCATTTGATAAACTATTTGTAAATACCTTGAAATTATATTTAATATTGAAAGGCCAAAAATAGTCTCCAAACTCGAGGATCCTGGCCACACCCTTCATCCTATGCCTGCGATCTACACAGTGTGATGTACAAGAGAAAGAAATGTGAGCTACTCTTATAACAATAATATCACAATTACAAACAAAATTTTGGTTAATTACAGACAACCAAATTTTATTTAAAAATGATTTTTAGAAGCTTTAAAAATACAAGTATATATATATATATATATATATATATTTCATGTGATTATGTCCCTGAACACAAGAAGTGACCCAGGAGGAAATATAATCTTTAAAGGACTCTGAGGCAGTACAGAGGTATGTGATAATAAACCTAAGGAGTAGATGACCTGTTGGAGACTAGTGTGTCACTGTTTGAAAGGACACAGTAAAGACTTGCAGAGACGGATTTATTTCACAAATGAGAAGGCTGCATTTCCTAAAGAGATCAATTATCCCTCAAATAATCTAAAATCTTAATTAAAACTTTAACACGGCTGGTGTTTTGACCCTCTTCAGAACTGGTTAATTTGTCTGGAAGAGTCAGGGTCCAGAACAGCTGAGGCAATTTTGCAAAGGAAGAGTACTGAGAGGCACGTGCCCAGCTAGAGATGGAGATATCATAGAGCAACCCTGTGCAAAGCAAACTTTGTGGTATATGGGTGGTGGGGTAAGGACCTCAGAAGTGGACACACCCAGGTAGATGCGGAGCCTGGGAAAAATGTAGTCATATGTCAGTGGGAGAAAAAGTCACTTTCCACTTAAAAGAAGATATAGGTATAAAGATATCTATACAAAAATCTCAGGGCTGGGGTGATGGGTCGGTCTATAAAGTGTCTGCATGAAAAACATGGCGATCCAAGTATGATCCCCAAAACTTACCTGAGATTACTGTGTGAAGCGATAAGCACCTGCAAGCCAAGGGACTTGCTGGCCAGACAGTCTAAGCTAGTTGGTACACTCTAGGCCAGTGACAGTCCCTGTCTCCACTCAGATGGCTGGCATTCCTAAGGTTGACACCTGAAGTTGTTCTCTGGCCTCTACACACATGTGCACCCGACATAAATGAACACTCACACATGCACCCCAATAAAATATGTTCAGATACTAAAATTTGGAAGAAAAATACTAAAATTCTTTCACATAAAGTGAAGAGAATACGTTAATACCATATAAGAAATATTTTTGACACGTCAAAGTGCAAGTCAGATATTACTTAATTTGAATAAGCCAAGTTAAAACTCTCTTGTTAACCCCTCTTTGTTTCCATTTACCCTAAGGCCTTTTTAAAACCCTACATTCCAAGATAATATATTTTGATACTTAAAGATCATATCAAGTATACATTAAAATTCCACAGTACTCAAAGACAACTTGGCCAGTATAAAAACGAGTAAGATCTCAAAGGCTGATTGCGGAAGAGCCCCCCAAAGAACAAAAAAAAAACATACAGCACTTCTCTCTTTGAAATTGGGAAATACAGATTAAAATAAAGACAGTTCATTTTCAACCCATCAGGTTAGTCAAAAACACCTGATAACACCAAATGTGGGAAGCATGAGGAAAAGAGTGTTTTATGTCCTATGAGAAGCATTACAGCTTGTTATAGGTGAGTTAGGACCATCACTCTGGAGAGTGACGGGAGAACAAGTAACAAGAATGGGCATGCTCACCCCCTTGCACGGGCCATCCCACTTCCTTGTATTAACACAAGAGAAAATTTCACAAAGCTGGTTATGAGGAATACCTGGAAACCACATAAGTGTACATCAATACATGGATGAATGAGGGTGACATATCCCTACCAGAATTACTATAGAGCAGTAAAAACTAGTCACATAGATCTGCCCATTGTGCACTGGGCCCCTGTATTCTTTGCTCCCTCAAGACCGCTTTCCAAGGGTCATTTTTTTTTTCAGCCTTATTTTTATTTCTGCTTTCATATCAAAAGGCCTAGTGTGAAAACACAATAGAACATGATGTTTCCTACCCCTAACCATCCCAAGAGCTTTTGTACTTGTGTCTGGTGCTCTCTTTGCCCTACAAAGATATAAGCTGGATGGGGCAGAATAGTTCTTTGCTCAGAACTGTATCCTGATCTCCTAGAAGAGCATTTGGTACTGATGTGATACTGACTGTATGTGTGTGTGTGTGTGTGTGTGTGTGTGTGTGTGTGTGTAACTGTGTGTGTGTGTGTGTGTGTGTGTGTGTGTGTGTGGTCCTATGTTTTTAGAGTAACCCATAATTAGTCCCCTGAGCACAGGGGGATGTTCACGAGCCTCCCCGAATGCAATCCCGGTACTCCTTCATTCTCACATCTTCCTGGAGGAACAAGAGCCAGTGGCTCCTCTTTCTTCACCCAGCACTAGATGAACAGGAAAAATGAGCAACGTGAACACAGCCTGTGAATGCTCCAGCCTCCTCTCACTCTCACAGCTTGCCCCACGGAATGCTTTCGTGAGCCTGCTGTGGGCACGGACAAGTGGCCTATCCAGGCCTAAGAGTGTGTCTAGCTGGAGAGGTTCAGGGACATCCGAGGGCCTCCCAGATAAGTGAGGGGGAAAGCCTGTTCTCATCTCTGTGAACTTGCCTGCCTCTCCGTGAACCTTCTGCACTGTCATCCACGCTGGAAACCATCATCGAAAGCCACAGTTGATCACCACGTGTGCATCCCGAGGGTTGGAAAAGGAGGGTCATTAAGTTCTTCACACAACAAGGCAATGTTCAATTGCTGTTCTTCTAGGAGGGGGTGGCATTTAGCTCGCTGCAGGGTGCTGATGCGGAGACTTGAAGGGCCCGGAGCCTTCAGTAACTCTCCTCTGACCTAGGGTTCACCCTGTCGTCTCCTGGGTAGGTGGAAAATTTGAAGTCCCCATTTCCTTAACTTAAAGAGCTGTTTTTTTTTTTGTTTGTTTGTTTGTTTTTTTTTTTTTTGCATGAATTAGCCATGCAAAAGGAAAAAAAAGATGGAACATGGGTTTAGCTAGACCTAGACCTGGATCTCAACTCAGACCATGTGTCTTCCAGCGAGGAGATATGGTAATGGTTTACTTGGTCTGCCCTTTCTTGACCTAAATCTCAGGGCTTAGAGTCTGTCTTCGGCCTTCACTAGGCCTGACTCAGTGAAGTAGGAAGGAGACAGAAAACAACACACTGCTCCGTGGCAGAGTCAAAAGCGTTCTTTTAGTTTAGCTGAAATCCTCCCTGTCTGTGTGAAGCTATCTATCTCGAATTCTCTGTAGCATCAATCACATCTAACTGTGTATAACTGATTAGTGTGTGTGTGTGTGTGTGTGTGTGTGTGTGTGTGTGTGTGTGTGGTACCTGCACATCCCACAGGAGGTCAAAGAGCAGCTTCCAGGAACTGGTTCTCTTCTACAATTGCACTCAGGACTTCAAGGTTGGCCACAAGTGCCTTCAACTGGTGAATCACCTTGACAGGTGCTCTCCATGTTATCTATCTATCTATCTATCTATCTATCTATCTATCTATCTATCTATCTGTCTGTCTATCATCTATCTCGAGATAGGGTCTCTCACTGAACCTGGAGCTCACTGATTGGCTAGAGGGGCTGGCCAGAGAGCTCCAGGGACCTACCATCTCCCAGCTCAGCATAACTGACCCCCCTCCCCAATAGCCTAGAACGGTAAACCCTTTGTCTTTACTCATGAGGTTGAATGGGGCAGAGGGCAGGGACAAGCAGCAAGGAGTCATCTCATTCATATCTTCACCAAGTCCCTCATGCCACTGAGTAACATCCTTCACCTGTGTGTCAGCCAGCTTACTATGGACAAGGCCTCAGCATGGCATAAGATGAGCAGAGACACTGTCACTGGGGACAGCAAACCGCCTCACATGGGAGAGTCAGAAACATTGTTAAGAGTTCACGTCCACTTTTGAAGGAAAGTTACCGGGGCTGCTGTGTAGGATGGTTTGGTCCTCCTATTAAACTCCAATCGAGCTAGAGAATCCTGATTCCAAATGATGGGCCAGAAGGTGGATGCAGGGAGCCAAAGGCCCTTCGTTTTGATAAAGGAGTCCTGCCACAAGGAGCTACATGTGGAGGAGGAAGAAACACCAAAGCTAGCTTCATACCTCCTGTGTTAGCTACTCTGCTGGTTGGTGTGACAAAAAGCAATTTAAGAAAGAAAGGGTTGATTTTGGCTCACAGTGTTAGGGGATAGTCCCTCACACAACAGGGAAGGCATGGAGGCAGGAGGGTGAGACAATCTGTCACTCTGTAACCACAGTCGGGGCAGAGAGCAATGAATGCTGGTCCTCATCTTGTTTCTGCTTTTTGTTTGTTTGTTTGTTTGTTTAAATCTATTTTAGTGCCTAAGCTCACAACATAGGTCTGCCCCCGTTTTGGATGAGTCTTCTCACCTGAAGTAACCCCGTCTAGAAGTGTTTCCAGAGACTACAAGCCTTGCCTCTCAAGTGTTTCTAGGTTCTGTCAGGTTGACCATCAGCATTAGATCCCACACTTACTTTTCAGTCTCTATATACAGAAAAACTATGCTTACGGAGACTTCTCTCTTCTGGTCTTGTCAGAACCAGTACAGTAGGATCAGGAGTCACCCCAGAGGCTTGGGGCTGCTAGGATGCAGTTCACAGTTACACCCTGCGGTGTTCCAAATGTCACCCCTTCTCAGAAGAACAGCAGTTGAACTTGGCTTTGTTGTCATGATCCTGTCATTCAGTTGAGGCAGGACATCCTCTACTTTCACTCATATTACATCAGGGAAACCGAGACCCAGAGAAGTTAATACTGGCCTCGTAAAGCTCTTGAGGGGGAATAATCGAGATGCTCTATGTAAGAGACCTGGGACTCAGGAGGAATCAAATAAACAACATGTACTCTTATCCTGGTCGTGATGACTTTTCTCTCAGGCAAGGATGGAGGGGCTGGTCTTGATCTGTCCTCTATTCATAGTAAAGAAGCTAAGCAATGTAAACAGGACAACAGACCTCCAGCGTCAGATTTCAGTGACAGTTTCTCAGTGTCTCTCAGATGAAGGTATGTAGTTTTAGCTGGTATTTCTGATTGTAGATTTTTTCAAGGACTCCTGACACTAAACTTTCAATCTGAGCCCCCGCCCATTTTCAACAGTGTGTGTGTGTGTGTGTGTGTGTGTGTGTGTGTGTGTGTGTGTGTGTATACCTTGGGTGTCATTTCTCTGGAGCTTTTTTGTTGATTATCTCCACAGGATCTGGGTCTAGCCCATTAGGCTAGGCTGGCTAGTCAGCAAGTCCGAGGGATCTGCCTCTCTCTGCCTCCACAACACTGGGATTACAAGAACTTATCACAATTCCTGGCCTTTACATTGGTCCTGGGTTGGAGTTTAGGTCCTTAGCTTAATTGGCAAGCACTTTAGTGACAGAGCCGTCTCTCAAGCCCCATGTTTATCTTCTTTATATGCACGATATCTCCTTCTCTTTCAATAGACTCGGGTTCCTCATCGGCAGATGCTGAACTTTAGCATTTTCAAAGGTCTTGCAAGACTCTCCTCATTCTTGTCCAGTGGTTTTCAAGTGTCTGAGGACATTTTTGGTTATCCCAACTGAGTGGGGCATGGCTAATGGTGTGTAGTAAGTAGGGGCCCCGAATACCACCACGTCCTTTCCAACACAGAGGACAGCCTGTATGACAGTGAATCATCCAGCCCAGACTATTGTCAAGGTGGACAAAGCTGAGCTAAAGTGACCTGCAGCTCTCAGTCCGTCTTGGATGTTACAGAACACGAAAGTGAGCATGCTCCACCATTGGTCTGAGACTGTAGCTATAAATGGGGACTGTTATTAGCACAGAGGGATCCATAATCACTCTCTCGAGTTGGTTTTCTTTTGGACTTTTGCTCTATTGCCCCTAAGTGTAATTCTAATTCACCTTCTTTCCCTTCCCACCAATTATATTTTTGATAACCCAAAGGTGAATATGTGGCTCCTGCATTCTTCTTCCCTCCTGGTACTTTATCCACAGCCCCTACTTGATAAAGCGTCCTGACTGACTATGATTATTTATAATCTCAGTTCAACCCCAGGTCTTTGACAAAAACCTACCATACACTTTTCAACCATCAATTAGATTATGCATCAAAAATGTGGGTGAAATGATGGAGAAGAATTCGGCACATACCACAGCTCACTAGACAGAAATGATTCTAGTCTATGTAATTTGATGAAAAACACTAAGCAAGGTACAATCCCCTTAATTGGTACTTATTTAAATGGCCCGTGTTTACTGTAAATATACTTTACTGTACAAGATTTACTTCTCTTGATTAGAGAACATTTTAATGTTGAAAGAATAGTTTATGTATGAGAGATGAGCAAAAATCCATAAACTTCCCAAAGTAGGTTCATGTCACACAAATAATAAATGTTAGATCCTCTTGAATGAAACATTTAAAGTAATCCTAAATCATTTATATTAACTTAATAAGTTTGAAAGTTTTGATTCTGGGAGGTAAGGTGGGCAGAGAGATGACTCAGCAGTTAAAAGCACTGGCTACTCTATCTGAGGTTCTGAGGTCAAGTCCCAGCACCCCCATGGCAGCTCAAAACCACCTATAACTGTAGTCTTTAGGGATCTGATGCTCCCTTCTGGTGTGCAGGCATACATGCAGGTGAAACACCCATAAACACAAATAAGTAAATCTTAACGTTTTGGTTCTAGAGCAGTGGTCCTAAACCTGTGGGTCATGACCCCTTTGGGAGTCCAATGACCCCTTCTCAGAGGTCACATATCAGATATCTGGCATGCCCGATATTTACATTATGATTGATAACAGTAGCAAAAGTACAGTTATGAAGTGGCAATAAAAATAATTTTATGGTTGGGGGGTCACCACAACGTAAGGACCTATATTAAAGGATCACAGTATCAGGAAGATTGAGAACCACTGTTCTAGGGGATATTGAAAATAACCAAGATGGTGAAAATCAGTGTATTAGTTTGTTAGGGCTCTTTTAACCAGTCACCACAGACTGGATGTGACACAAACAAACGACAGGTATCTGCTGTGTGTGGTGGCACAGGCCAGTAACCTAAGCAACTCCAGAGGCAGAAACAGAAAGATCACAAGTTCAAGGCCTGCTCTGACAACTTAGACCCTTTATCGAAATGTAGATACATGGTAGAACATTTGTCTACCTTGTTCCGCTAAGTTCAGCCCCTAATGCTGCAAAACCAAACCAAACCAAATGAAGTCCCAAATTTATTTAGCATAGTTCCAGAGTCTTCCAGATGTAGAGATTCAAGAATTCTTCCTTCCTTCCTTCCTTCCTTCCTTCCTTCCTTCCTTCCTTCCTTCCTTCCTTCCTCCCTCCCTCCCTCCCTCCCTTCCTCCCTCCCTCCCTTTGTCCCTCCTTCCTTCCTTTTTTTTTTCTTATTTATTCATTGTGTGTATGTGCCCACATGTATGTGAGTGTGTGTGTGTGTGTGTGTGTGTGTGTGTGTGTGTGTGCATGCTCACATATGGTTCTAAACACACAGTGGCATACAAGTACCATAGTTTGCATGTAACCAGGGAACCACTGTAGGAATCAGCTTTCCCCTTCAAGTACATAGGTCCTGGAGAAGGGACTCAAATAGGTAGGCTTGGCTGTAGGCACCTTGAAGCGCTGAGCCATCTTTGCGGCCCTCCTGAACTCATGGTTTCTGTAGCACAGGTTCCCTCTGTGGGCTGTGAGGGGAGGACAATCTGTGTCTTGGCTTGCTGGTGAAGCTCTTCTTTCGGGCTTCTCTGCAAATTTCCCCTTTTACAAGGATATCAGTCATTTTGGATTAGAGCTCACCAGAATGAATTCACTTTAACTCGATTACCTCAAAATAGAACCTACCCAAGCATTCATTATTCAGAGGAACTGAGGGTTTGGCACTTTTAGCTATACATTCTGTGGAGACAAGAGTCCACTCATTAACAATTGCTAATTTAAAACCTTCCGTAGAGAGTTTAGGGTTAAAGAGACGACTTAGTCAGTAAAGTGTTTGTGGTTTGAGCTTGATGCCCTGAATCCTATCCCCAGAATATAGGAATAAAAGCTAGAAATGGTGTGTATGCTCATAACTCCCTAGTGCTGAGGAGGTGGAGAGGGTCAGATGCCTGAGGTTTGCTGGACTTTGCACATTTGGTGAGCTCCAGGCCATTGAGAAAACTGTTCTCAACACTGGAGGTTGACCTGTGGCCTCCACAAGTATGTACAACCCCCCCCCCAACACCCGAGTACCTAAGCACACACACACACACACACACACACACACACACACACACACACACACAAAGACAATAATCTAATCAAATTGTGCGGAAGGAATCATTTTACAAATGCTTTGTGTAGACACTGGCGGAGATGTCATAGTTTGGAAATCGGAATCATGAGGCCGTATGGTGTCCTAGAAAGTGCATCGCAATAGTTTGTCTCAGGCAAATACACAAAGACGTTCTTCAGGAAACCACCTGGACTGCAAAGAGGCTCGTCTCTCTTTTGAAGCGCTCACCCTGCTTTACTAACCTTTCACCTCCCTGACCCCCTCAGTATCTCCTGAAGTAAATCAGGGGCATATACTTCAGGTGACAAAAATGGGGTGAAAAGAAGCAAAATATTTACACTTTCTAAAAGCAGGAATAAATTTGTCCCAGGCCTGGCTTTAGTGGAGGTACGTCTGCCTCACTGGTTAGAGCATGAAAGAGATTATGGGATTCTGCCTTTGTTGATCTTGAGAAGGATTGTATTCAGGAATTAAGCAGGCTGGAGGTGGGTCTTAGGAAGCCCAAGGATCACACAGGCTGGGACCTGAGCCAGGTGAGGGCTTGGCATGCTCCCCAATGTAGAAGAGGCTAGGGAGCTGCTGTCGGCCCGCTTCAAGTGGGAAATTTAAATATCTGTTTGTCTGTCTGGAAAGAATGACAGACAGGGAGTTGCTGGCTTCTAGCTCAAATACTGCCACTAGCCTTTCCAAGTCACTTTAGGCACCTTCTTTAATCTTCTAGCTGGCTGCTTTCTTGGCTACAGACTCAAGCGTGTTCACCTGGGGTGTCTCGCAAAGTCCCCTACAACAATAAAATCTTTGGCGGTGGATTGTTCCAAATATTAAAACTGATTTCCCCGTGGTGAACGATGCTAGGACAGCTGCGGTTCTGCGGTGGTGGCCGAGTCCCCTGACAAGTTAGCTATCCCTGTAAGTCCGGTTGGGGGGCAGGGAAGTGTGCCTGCTTCTAAACCAGGAGGAGGAGATTTCTCCGAGATGCCTACAGCTGACCTTCTGACCCGGCCCAGCAGCTGCTCTCCCTCCCCCGCCCCCACCCTCCCCTCCCAGGATCCACTGCTGGAATTTCCATCAGCTTTGCCGTGGGCTGCCTGAAACAGCCAAGGCCTTTTAGAATCTGAACTCCCAATCCCGGGGAGCGAATGCCTGGGCACCCAGTGTTTGCCTCTTCTGCACACTTTTCACTGACTCTTGAGTCAAGGAGCGACAGAGAGCAGTGGAAGCCTGGACTGTTTAACAGTGGTTTTTTTATCGGCTTCACCCACCGCCGACCAGGGCAGCTCTAGAGTTATCTGAGTGTCAGTAACAGGGGCAGCTGCTGGTAAACAGAAGGATGTGGACACCAGCGCCCCAGTCAACAGGAATTTCACTTTAATCTGCTCTCCACTCTGTGCGGGGCCATCGTGTATTTATCTCCCTTAACTTTCAGATAGAAGGCTGGCATGGGCTCAGGAACACCCCCCCCCCCCGCCGGGCTACAAAATTAATAAGGTGTTAGGGACATGCACCTTAGGTCGATTGGAGGAGACGCTTGCCCCAGAGAGGAGGGAAGGAGATCTCGCCCTGGAGTTGTCTGCCTAGCTGGAAACCGATCCTACATATTTATAAAGGTGAACTTGGCTCGCGGCCAAACGCCTGCATTTAAGTGATTAACAAATGCTTCTCTTGAAGCGGACACCTCTTGTTCTAAATATATTTGACAAGAATGCAAAGAGTCATCTGGTGGGCAGAGAGGGCGCAGCTCCGGCCTTCTCTTGCTAGGCTGGCAGGCCCGCCCGGGCCGTGCGTGCTCCTGCATGCTCGGTGGGTGCCAGCCGAGTTCACGTCGCTGGTGGGCAGGCTGCCAGAGCCAGCGGCTCCCCACTGTTTAACGACAACGGATTTACGGCTTCCCTCCATATTGGTGTTATTTTGTATAAACAAGGTTAACACTCCTTTTAAATTAAATGCACCACCTGGTGACTGAATGGGTGACCTTGCCAGCTAGCTTCACCTGCCCTGCCCTAGACCCGATTCTAGCTCTCCTGTCAAAGACCAGAGCTCCCCTTGGAATCGCCTCGGCTTCCCTGTTCAACAGACGAAGCTCCTGGAGGGATCTGGCGGGCCACCAGCCCTAGGTCCCGGGCCTGGTGGGACAAGAACGTACGAGGTGCACCCAGCATCCTTCCATGGCGTATGGCCCAGATCCACACTGTGACCTGAGACAGCGTGCCTGCAGAGCTTGGAGGACCGTCCTGCAGAGCTCCGTGGCCGGCCCCCAAAATAGAGATGTCCAGAGGAGGTCACGCGGTAAAAGAGATCTTTGTGTGGCACCGTGGCTGTAACACCGATCTAGTAGAGGGCTCAGCCCCTTCCCCACCCTCTAGGAATGTGAACACCTGGAAACATTCTCCTGGCTTTACTTGGAAGAAATTTAATGGTGTAAACAAACGCAGCAGGAAGTTCCCTTTGATACAGAAGGCAGTGGGATGGCATGCTGAGCCAAGGGGGCTCTGCCTGCCAAGGTCCATTCTGAAAACATTTTAAGAATCGCTTGGAGTTGTCTAGGAAAATTTAGACGGACTGCTTGGCTGTAGAAATCTCTAGAAACTCCATCTAGTAACTTCCAGCAAAACACACTTCAGTTACTCATTTAATTAGCAGCATGACGTCACTCTCCCTTTGGCTTTTTTTTTTTTTTTTTTTTTTTTTTTTTAAATTTACCAGTACCACAATAGGGCAAAATTGCCCCCGTGGTCTTTGCTATGCTGTAGCATGAGACATTCTGGAATAGCTGGCAGCCCTATTGCTAAGCAAACATGGAGGTAGGACCCGGAGAGGGACATGACCTCCTCAAGGGTCTAGTCCTCCGGCCCTTATGTGCAGTCATCTCATGCTGGCCTCAATGTTTCTCTGTGGAAGTCTGCCGGCCAAGTGTTTCCCAGCACGCTTGCCGTTCTAGTACTCTGGAGCCCAGAGGCAGAGGCAGGAGGATCAGGGCTTAGAGACCAGTTTTCATTACACAGAGAGTTAGCTGATCAGTCAGTCCGAATACAAAGAGACTGCAACTTTCTAAAAACAAAAGAAAAGCCAAAAACAAAACACAGCAGGAGGTACAAGGACTGTGGCTTTCTTAGCGGCTTACACGGTGATGAGAATGTCTTTACAAACAAGCAAAGTAAATAATTCTAGTAAGGGATATAGCCCTTTAAAAAATTAAATTTATTTATTGCGTGCTTACGTGTGTGTGTCTGTGTGTGTGTGTGTCTGTGTGTGTGTGTGTGTGAGTGTGCCAAGTGACAACTTGTCGGAGTCTGTTCTTTCAGCCTACCATGTGGATCCAGTGCATCCCGCTCAGCTTAGGGGTGCAAGCTCCCCTACTCACTGAGCCATCTCAAAGGCCCCCAGTTTTAATTGCTAGACTCCTAACCACTTTATATCAATTTTAGTAAATTAGTTAAAATATCTCAGCACTCGAGGTAAAATGTTTCCTTCCTCCCAATATTCCCCTAAGGGGTATATCTTGTGGGGGGCCTCTCAAATACTTGAATACTGGTAAGCTCCATTGTCGAGGCGTGTGGTAAGTATAGCAGTCTAAAGACATCTAAAGACGTGAAGAGTGTTGCCTGGACTTACAGAGCACTCAGTTTTGGGGAAACTGAGGATGGATAGGACACACCATGGCAGAGACTACTTAAAGACCTAAGGGATGAATGTGTCCATCATTACCCACTGTGGTAGTTTGAATGTAATTGGCCCCAATAATTTCATAGGAAGTGGCACTATTTAGAAAGTATGGCTTTGTTGGAGTAGGTATGGCCTTGTTAGAGGAAGTGTGTCACTGTGGGGGCTGGCTTTGAGGTTTCCTATGCTCAGGATATTGCCCAGTGTCTCAGTCGACTTCCTGTTACCTGCAAGATGTAGGACTCTCAGTTACTCCTCCAGCATCACGTCTGCCTGAACGCTGCCATGTTCCCTGCCTTGATGATAATGGACTGAACCTCTGAAACTGTAAGTGGTCCACCCCAATTAAATGTTTTCCTTATAAGAGTTGCTGTGGTCATTGTGTCTCTTCACAGCAATAGAAACCCTAACTAAAACACCTACCATGGTAATAGGGACCTCAGATGGCGGGCCCCTTGAGCATCCAAACAGGCTTGCCAGAATTTCATCTGTGT
The DNA here is from genome assembly GCF_949786415.1 of Peromyscus eremicus. Taxonomy (NCBI): domain Eukaryota; kingdom Metazoa; phylum Chordata; class Mammalia; order Rodentia; family Cricetidae; genus Peromyscus; species Peromyscus eremicus. The sequence goes on along the minus strand of NC_081416.1, from coordinate 127,563,914 downwards.
TAAGTGGAGCGATTCAGGACAGAACCATTACCTTGGCTTACATAGTGATTACTGTTGCCCAGCCTTGTCCTGAATGCTTGGTATTAGCACTGTAACAGCTGTTTTAAGTAAGAGCTCTTTTATCAAGGCCACTGGACATGTGGGAAACTGAGGCACGGCAGAATTAAGTATATTGGCTGAGATTTCGCAAGGAAGGAATTTGAACTCAAGCAGTCTAGCTCAAGTATACGCTGTTGTGATGGCCCTCCAGAATTCAGTGGCCATTGTCCTGGGATTGCCCCATATCACTTACTTCCTTCTCTGTCAACATCATGCAACAAAGATACTAACTATCCCAATGAAGCATGAACTTTAAAAAATAGTTCATTGCCAGACATTGTTAACTACAACCACCTCACTGTCTTCTCCCCTGATAGATAGTGTTTCCTCATTGTATAGGTAAGCAACGCTGATCCATGTATCTACATCCTGAACAACGCCTTCCACGTTCTCTTCATTATATCAAATAACACTTATTGAAACACAGTCCTCAGAGGTATCAGATTTTCTAGGACAGTAACAATTGCAAATACTCTTTATGGCAAAACTCAGTTCCTAGTTTTTTTGTTTGTTTGTTTTTGTTTTTTTTTTTTTGCAGCTGTGCTAGAAAGTAGACTGCAAATGAGACAGACCCATAACTAAGCAGACATCCTTACAGACAGGGACCAGACATAGATTGCAATGGGGAAAACTGAGAGCTGAGATTGTCAAGAACACCAGAGAGTCATTTGCAGCTCATCCAAAGTAGGCCCTCCTGAGAGCATACAGGTTGATGTGACCTTCTGGTAGTGACTCTCAGAAGATCAGGCAAATTATCGCACACTATTTTTTCTCTTAGATTCTTCTCTACTGTAAGCTCTCAACTTGCCCCATTTCCTGGGACTGCACACATGGTCCTGTGACTTTCCCGCACATGTGACCTTTGATGATCAGAGAACTGAATCAGTTCTGTGAATCTGATCCAAAGTAGGAAAATTTTGTCTGGTTAGGGCTGTTTTTTTTTTTTTTTAAAATTTTTTTCCCTTTGTGTATAAGTTATATTTAATAACTTTTTTGATTCTATATTGATATCTTACATAATATTTCTGAACATACTCTACACTGCTAGAATACATTTTGTTTTATGATATAATAATTTAACACATATATGTGAAAGTATATATTATAAAATAAAGCATATAATAACTATTGAAGAAAATACAAGTCACTGAAAATATCATCGCTGCAAATAATTTTGATTTTGTATTTTTAGTTTTTTTTCTTCAGAACACTACACATCCACAGCATGGATGAGTTAGGAGGACAGAGTAGGCCTGGAAAGCCAAATGACTGGAATTTTGTCAGGATTCTAGTTAATGTGTATAAAATTTGCCCATTTACAAAATAGACTTGTCTATAAGAGCTGAAGATTATGCTGGACGGTCTTGTTTCTGAAATCCTCGTTTCCTGTGAATTGGATTTAAGAAGAACAAAGGCTTCAGAGAGGATTGCTACCGGGACCTCCCAAACTCGTGGTGGTCTGGAGCTGCCCTAAGGGAACAGCAGAGTTCCTGTTTGTCAAGTATTCAGGCCCAGGTTTCCAGCATTCAGGTCAGGAGGAGCAGATGATTACCATAGCATACCTTTGCAAGAATTGATAAACCCTACAGAAATAAAGGTGACCCACACCATAGGGCCAGAACGAATCAAGCCAGTTTCTAAGGCCCTCACCATCTCTCTTGTCTTTTCCCTGAATGCATGTACATAGGAATTTGCACGGGCATTTGATTTTATGCTTGCCAGTGTTCAACATGACTTCCTCCATTGCGAGAGTGGAAGGGCTGTCCACGTGTTTTCCAAGGTTCTGAAGCGGCCTACTAGTTACGTTATTGAACTGAGGTCTTTTTTCCGACATGCCCATTTCCTCAAACTGGTCCCTTGGCTGTCCTGCTCGATGCTTTCTTGAAGCTCTACACTGACTGCCTGGGCCTCAGTACGTGAGCTGCGCTGAGGTGTGTCCTCTAGCACTTCCACGTGGACCACCTCTTCAAGGTCAGTGCCTGCTCCACCTCTCCAGCTCTGGGCCTAACCCGTGTTGTTGGACAAAAGTAACATCAGAGTGGAAACTTTTTCTCCTTGATGGCAGTATACTTGGGCAGATTTTGCTTTAATGGTGTAGACCACGGGCTGATTTTCTCTGGAAATGTATTGAATCAGTGGGGAGAAGTAAACACAGCTTTCCAGAGATGGAAAACCATTGTAGATAACTCAGCTGTGTTCCCTCCTGAGACTATAACGTGCCGTTAATGTGAAGAAAGATGCTGTCCAGCCTGCTACAGAGCAGATCTGGATTCATTCTGGACCATGCCATCATTGAAAAAGCTGAGGTCCTTTTTGCTCAAATATTAAAGCTCCTTCCAGCCCCAAGATGTTGTTTTATGCTTCCATGCCATATTGGTATATAGGCTGTAGTTTTCCCAGAACTGATTCATCTCCTTCAATGTGGACTTAGGCACTTCCTAGAGTGTGTGTGTGTGGGGGGATGTGTGTGTGGGGGAATGTGTGTGTTTGGGGGTTTGGGGGGTGGGAGTAGGATAAAATCAAAGCCAGCTGTGGCTGGATCCGAAATGTCCCCCAAAGTCCCATGTGATGGAAACTGTGCCGCAGCCTGTGGTTCTATGGGGGAGATGATAGAGCCTTTAGGGGTAGGGGTTAGGTGGAAGAAGTTAGGTCATCTGGTGGGTGTGCTTATGAATGCCACATTGGCATTCTAACCCCTTTCCCCCTAAAAGTCAGCAGCTTCGTTAAAACACACGCTCTTGCCATGCTTTTCTGCCTCATAACGGGTCCCAAAGCAACTGAGACAACTGACCATGACCTCAGTGAAACTTTTGATACTGTCAACCAAAATAAGTCAGTTTGTGGCTGAAGAGTTGGCTCAGCAGCCGAGAGCCCTTGCTGCTCTCACGGAGGACCTGGGTTCAGTTCTAAGAACACATGTTGGGTGGTTCACCTGACCCCAACCTCTATATACTCTAGTCACAGCACCCTCTTCTGGCCTCAGTGGATACCTGCACGCACCTGGTGCACATACAGACAAGCACACACATACACACACACACACACACACACACACACACACACACACACACTCATATATACGCATAAATACACACTTAAATGACTAAAGCTAGCTGTTTTACCTCATTCAGCTAGCTAGCTCAAGTCCTTTGTCCATGACACATAGCTGGCTGACAGAGCAGATGAGAGAATCATTCCAAGCAAAATAGGAGCATGTTGATTCCTTTCTTCTGCCTTTCTTGATTGTCATTTAGGGTTATAAGTTGCAAACGCCAGACTCCACTCTGACTGGTTTGAGCAAAAATAAATAAAAGACATTTAATGAAGGATGTGAAATGGTAGCTCACAGGATCATTAGGGGACCGGAGGAATGGATTTGCAGCTAAGCTTCCAGAAAGGTGTGCTACAGTATTGCATGGGAGCGGACAGTCACCATGCTGCTCCCAGGACCGAACACTTGGGGATTTTTCCCATTAGTCATTGCTGCTGCCTTCACAGATGGATCTTAGGACAAGTGTGGGAAACTCGGTCTTCAAGCTAAATCTGGAGGCCTGTGTTGCCACCCAGACCAACAACATGGAAGCTCTACTGGGCCCAGAGCTCATATGAAAGTGCTTCATACAGGCAACTGTAGGCAGAGTTTTCTTTGGGCCGCCAGCTCACAAAACTAGACATGGATGAAAGCATGGCCTATAGCTTAGGCTTGTTCCTAACTAGCTCTTTTAACTTACATTAACCCATTTATATCAATCTATGTTCTATCAAGTGGCATTACCTCTCTTCCATCTTGTACCTCCTGTCTCCTCTCCATGTCTTCTGGCTTCTCCTGCACACCCAGATTCCTCCCCCTCTTCCTTTCTCTCCTCAGAAATCCTGCCCATACCTCCTGCCTAGCTATTGGCCATTCAGCTTTTTATTACACCAATACACCTTCTCACAGTGTACAAATATCCCACCACAGGCAACATCGTGGGACACATAAGAGAGGCTGGGAATTTGAGTCCTGCCTCCCTCCATGGCAACGATGGGTCCCAGGGTATATGCCCCATCTTTGCTTCTTACTCATTCATTAATTCATTAATTCACATGGACCCACCACTTAGGAAAGTCGTTTCATAACACAGACTGCATAACGAGTCAAACATGGGTTCATTTTGCTCTCTGAGCTGGTGTAGGCAAGCTTCTGCTCTTCCCTTTCTTACCTGTGCATCAGCTCCTTATGTGCAAAACCCTAGTAGGAATATGCACCTTAGAGGCATGCAACAAATATTTAAAGAAACATATATGAAAACTCCTAGCAAGGTGCTTTCCTGTAGTACCGAACATTTACTCCTAATAAGGCCCACGCTGTAGAGTCTAAGGGGAAAAACCACTTATGACCAAAAGCTAAAATACACTAATAATAATAATAATAACAGTAATAATAATAATAATAATAATAATAATAATAATAATCCAATTGGTAATAAATGAGCCTTGGCCAAAGCCACCACACAAGTACATCTGAGTATTTATTATACTTCAGTTCCTACGAGGGATTATATGGCCAAAGTGGAATGATGGGGAAGTTTGAGGTTGATGCTTTCAACTGTTTCCAAAATAAACACTTCCAGGAAGCGGGAACCCTGTGCCTACAGTTGGCGAGTGAGAGACAGGTAGCTCACTCACTCTGTGCTCACCACAGGCGGTGTGGAGCAAATCAATATGTGGGGAAGTGTTTCCCTTGCACTTTTATTATGTTTGACAGTGATGACAGCATACTATTCACCGAACGAAATGACTAATGCACACACTCTACCACTCCAACACACTGCTGCTATTTTTCGAACCTCCCGAGTACAAGGTAGTCATGCAGAAAGCATGCAGCTGGGAGTTCTGAATGGCCAGAGCCCAAACTGCCCACGGATTCCAGCTTGTCAGAGCCACAGAGGAGAAACTAACTCCACTAAGTGGAAAGAGCAATAGCAGCTGATGCTTCGTGTTCAGGACTCGGTGGTCAAGTGAGCTGAGGAGCACCTACCTGGTTACGTAGCTGTATTTCTTCATCCTCATTTTGGGGCCAAATGTTTTATGAAAAAAAATATCTTTTAATTCAAGCAACTTTTCCCCATCATATTTAGATGCCACCCAGCTCTGCCTGCTCATAGAAGCACAGATGTTTCCACTTGGATCTGAAGCCCCGGCAGGCAGCTTCCAGATGTTGTGAGGGGGCAGAGGAAGTTCTTTCATTTGTGGTGAAGTTGAGATGCGAAGATCCGCAGACTCATGCGATATTCATCTTCCCACACAGAGAAACCGGAGCCAAGCCAGTTGTCCATCCTCAGTTACGAGTGGGGTCATCGATCTGGGCTGAAGTGGGGGAGGGGGCCCTTTGGCTGGAGTTTTATGAAGATGGTGCTGAGTTCCAAATGCCTGAGAGTTTCTGGTTAGCACTTTGCAGCCCTTTCTGGTCTCTCGAAGGGCATTTCATGGACAAGGAGGAAGCCACAGGCATGTCTGGAGAAATTCTCCTATATTTATGGTCCAGGCTGCCATCACCATGTGTAACAACCATTTTACTCTTGGATGCCTGCATCCTTTTTTGTTAGCGTTGGAGTCCTACCGCTCGACTGCTAAAGGGTACGATGGTCTTACACCTAGGTTAGAGAAAGGAGTCTTTACAGCTCTTTTCATCGGCTCCATGTTTTCCCTTCCACCTTCCTGAGCCCACCTTACTTGGCCTGCTCTGATCCACACCCTCTCAGCCTATCTACCGTGCTTATACTCACTGGATTGCATGGACAGGTCATGTAGTTAGAGGGTGAGGTCTTTCTGCATCTGCTTTGTTCTTTTTTCTACCCTAGACCTTGTCACAGACGCCACACATTCCCAATCTCACTCACATGTTTGACTTTCTTCTCCACTCTCGGTGAAATTACCAACACTCTCATGAGTATCTAACTTATTTTCCCATTGGATACCCTTTGGTGTTACCATCTGACCTACCAAAGGACGTTTGTTTAGTTGCTGTTGTCTGTCTTTCCTCAGCAGATTGTAAACTCCAGGAGAAGTGCCTGTTTCCTGTTTCTGTCTGTCTGTGGCCTGGAACCATATAAAGCATGAGCTACATACTGACTTTGTGAATGCAAAGGTGAATAAATGCAATTATCATTATTGCTTATGTTTTTTTTATCATTTATAAAAGACACGCTCATACTGACAGACACTGAGCCACGTCCATTTCTAGCCACCATACCTAGTCTCCCAAAGGGTTGGATGAGGGGCAGACTGAGCTAGCTACCTCTCGTCTTCAGAGCAAACCCTTCCTCAGAAAAGGCTGCTTTCTTGCTGTTTCTCCAGCAGAAGCAAGTTCAGCTAGCTAGCTCACCTTTTTAAAAGGGATTGAAGTAGCTAAGTTCACAAGGAAGCAGAAGACCATCCCAGCTCCAATCTGCCTTTGTCTTTCTGAGTCCTGGTGGCGGCCAATGCACCATGCTGCAAATTTTCTATGGAGTTATTTTATAAAGAGTTGTTTTATAAAATTTGATCATTTAGGGATATATAACTTAAAATTATGTGAAAATTCAAATTAATTTCCATTTTTTTTCATTGTAACCTCCTGCCCTTCGCTTAGTATGGTTTCCTCTAGGCTGATTTGTTAACGCTCTGCTTGCCTGTGAGGCCACTGAGGTCACAGGAAGTTCACAATGAATATGTGTGAACCAAGTGAGTGGTTATGTGGACTCCACTACGACAGCATACTATTCCAAACTGGCACAGTGAAGTCTCCAGAGTGGACAAGATGGCCAGTGTTCCCTGGAGTCCCCTGCACATTGCTAGGGCGGGCTCTGGAAGAGGGATTGTTCTATATATTTAGAGATAACAAAGATGATGGGGTAGACACATTTTCTACAGCCAACAGATTCACTGTGCCAAAATAGTCTCCCTTTCCACAGGATACATTTTCCTGTGTGCAAAAAAAAAAAAAAAAAAAAAAAAGCAATACTATGTTGAAAGGGGGGGGCAGATCTCAAATAACAAAAACGCACCCACAGTGTCCTAAAGGAATTTTGGAACCCCAAGTCTTGCTCTGAGTGAACTTTCTCATAATGACACAGAAGCTGACTCATGCTTTTGATCTAACTGAGGACAAAAGAGGGATTTTTTTTTTAAAAAAATGGATATTTGTATGTATCTGTGGTATGCGTGTATATGCCCATGTGTGTGCGCATGTGTGTGTGTATGTGCAGAGGTGAACGCTGAGTGTCTTCTTCTATCTCTCTCCATTTTCTTTTCTGAGTTGGGGTTTTTCACTGACCCTGGAGCTCTCCAGTTCAGCCAGGTTGGCTGAGCAATGAGCCCCAGCTACCCTTGTGTCTCTGACTCCCCAGCCCCGAGATCACAATAATGCACCTTCCTGAGGGGCTTTTGTGTGGGTACTGGGAGATGGAAAGACTGGGAAGTCTTCTTGTTTGCATGGCCAACGCTTTCCTAAGCACGCCCCCTCCTCATTGCTTGAGGACATTCCACAGCTGCCATTAGCTCTGCAATCTTTGACACAGAAGCACACTGACTCATCTCCCTGTGCTGGAGGCTCAGCTCTGACAGCTGTCCTTTAAGGGTGAGAGAAATCCCATGTCATTGTGTGTGATTTGAACGATACCCCCAGAGACGCGAAGAAGAACAAAACGAAAAGTAAGAAAAAAAAAAAACCTGGATCTCCATGGGGGCAGTTTTAATTTTCCAACTTAAACAGGAAATAGAGATGCATGGCTGGGAGTCGAAGGCAGCCATGACTTTCCAGTGAACACAACCTTTATGTGTTTGTGAGTGGAGCTATGGAGCCCAGGCATCTCAATGACAGTATACACATCATTATGTTTTTCAGTACATAGAACAAATATATACATGCCATCTATTGGAGGACAGGTAATTCATGGTTTCTTTGTTACTTTTCTAAAAACCTTCTTTAGCTAATATTACATTAAAATTTTAATATACTGACTGTTCCTCAATCTTGAATGTCCCTCCATTTTCTTGACCATGCTTTTTGTGAATTGTTCACATAAACATATGGGTTTCCAAGAGCCCTTTTGTAGATGCGCAGAGGTCTTATAATTAGTTGAGTAGAACTAGCCCATGAGAGGATGACCTTTCATCCTCTACCTCAAAGAACCCTCGGTCTACAGAGAGAGGTGTCTGAAGCTGAATTGAACACATGGATAGTGCTTTTCTGGCCCTGGTCACAATTGGCACAAGGAAGCCAAGCTCCAGCATGACATTATAACACAGCCCAACTTGAGAAAATACACTCCTCAAGGAGGAAGCATGGAGCTCACCCAGCTCCTCCATCACTGGGTTAAAGTACAAGCCTATGGGTCCTCACCACCAATTCCAGGTAACTGTTCCAAGGGTGAAGGGGAAGACGTGATTGAGACCAGAAGACGGAAGAAGGTTTAAAATCTGTGTCTAGACTCCTAGCACTGACGCCCAGTCTGTTCATAAAGCTAGGTAAAATGTCAGCCCCTGGACTGATACACCTGGTGTATGGACTCATTAACCAGATATGCCGGAAGATGCCTGAAGGGCTTTGGAAGCAATAAACGAGGTTCTCCTTCCTGAGCTAGGCTGTGGCTGGGAAACACATCTGTCTCCATGATCCCCAAAGGGAATCCATAGCCACGAAGAACTTCCTACCCTTCTCTTGGCCTCCAGCCCTTGGCTTTCTACCTTCACAACTTCGAATTTTATGTGTTATATAATTATAGTTATACGTGGATCTGCATTCTGTGTCTGATCACCCCCCCCACTTACAATAATGTTTAAAATGGAAGCTTATACAATTGCTACATTGATCAGAACTCTACCCCATTACATGGGTGAGTAATATTCCACTGTATGGATATGTCATGAATAAAAGTTCTTCCATGAGTTGGTGGACATTTTTTGTTGTTTACATGCATGTTTTTTAGCTTAATTACTTATTTTCTTTCTTTTTATTTTTAGGAGCATAATTTAAGTGGAGAGGAGTTTCTCAGTCATATGGTAAATTCTCCATTCAAGTATCACAAAACTGCATTGTTTTATATCCAGTTATATGCCAGCAATGCACTAAGGCTCGAGTTTCCCTGTCTTTGCCAGTGATCATCGCTCCTTTCTTTTGCTAGTCATCTTTGTATGTGAGAAGTAACTTCTCACAATGATCATGATTTGCATTTCTCTAGTGGTAAATGAGGGTGATCATCCTTCTAGAGGCTTGTGGACTGCTTATATTATCTGTTTAAAGATATTTTCCAGTAAGTTGTGTGTGTGTCTTTTCCACAGTGCACATTACATGTAAAGTGTGATCATCTTTCTAGCCCCGTCTGGTCATTTGAGAGGCTACACTTAACCCCAAAACAAACGGTACACATTGCCAGATGCCAGTGTCCATGGAGTTGGGAGGTAACTTTGGGTTCTACCTGGGTCCCCTCTGTGGCTCTTGACTTCTGGGAAGGAGATGTAGCACACTCTCTTCTTTCCCTTGAGGAGTCGGCACACGTCTTGCTCTCCGACTTCACTGCTGCTTTGTTCCAATGTTCATCAGTCACAGAAGTTAAGACCATGTGCTTTGGCCTTGGACTGTGGTTTAAGAACCTCTGTAGCTCCGTTTGGTTTGTTATGGGGCCTTGAAAACTACTTCCTTGTGTTTTTGTTGTGGTGATATTGTGTTCCCCAACATATTTGGAACCCTAATAAACTTATCTGGGGTCAGAGGACAGAACAGCGACTATATAGAGGCCAGAAAATGGTGGCACACACACCTTTAATCCTAGCATTCTGGAGGCAGAGATCCGTCTGGATCTCTGTGAGTTCAAAGCCACACTGGGAACAGCCAGGCGTGGTGACACATGCCTTTAATCCCAGGAAGTGATTGCAGGAAGCTGAAAGGTATATAAGGTGTGAGGACCAGGAACTAGAGGCTGGTTAAGCCTTTAGGCTTTTAGCAGCAGTTCAGCTGAGATTCATTCTGGATGAGAACTCAGAGGCTTCCAGTCTGAGCACACAGGATCAGCTGAGGAATTGGCAAGGTGAGGTATCTGTGGCCTGTTCTGATTCTCTGATCTTCCAGCGTTCACCCCAATACCTGGCTCCAGGTTTGTTTTTATTAATAAGACCCTTTAAGATTCATGTTACATTTTGTTTTCTCAACTCTGGAGTGCCCATGTCAGTTATGGCCTCATGAGATTGTTGTATTACATGAGGCAACACATATACATTATTAAGCCCCATGTCTAAGTATGTCTAAGGACTCCCTGGGATGTACTTTAAAAACTACTCACTTCTTCTTTGAATGACAGTATTTTTAGATTGACAACCTAAAGATTCAACCTGGGTCCCCTGATAAGTTCAGGAAAAATATTACTTTCTAGTGTCTTTAAGGTGTTATTTTTAAGGCCAGCTGTACAGGCAGTGGGACTCAGTACATTCTGAAAGGCACATGCCTTAGCAAAATAATTTATAATCTTTATACCTACATTCATTTCTAAGAGTGTATGTTTGCATATGAATGAATGTGTATGTGTGTATATGAGTATGTGTGTTTAAGTGTGTGTGTATATATATAATATACATATCTGCATAAATGTTTTTGTGTGTGTTTATATATGTATGTATGTACAGTATATATGTGTTATGCATTTATATGTGTATTTGTGTGCATGTGTGTATATATGTGTAGATGTGTGTGCATGTGTATATATGTATATATTTATATGTATATATGTATGTATGTGTGTACATGTGTCTGTGTTTCTGTTATGTATGTGTTTGCATGTGTGAGTATGTCTTTCTGGTGTGTGTGTGTGTGTCTTCTGAACAGGAAATTGAACACCATCATCTACTTATTATCGGTAGGTGACACAGGTCAGGAATTTTTTTTTTTTTTTTTTTTTTTTTTTGGTTTTTCGAAACAGGGTTTCTCTGTGTAGCTTTGCGCCTCTCCTGGAACCCACTTGGTAGCCCAGGCTGGCCTCGAACTCACAGAGATCTGCCTGGCTCTGCCTCCCGAGTGCTGGGATTAAAGGCGTGCGCCACCACCGCCCGGCTTAGGTCAGGAATTTAATATGAGATATTTATGCATATTATTCTAAATCTTAATAATGACTCTGAAAATTGATCCTATTATCTTTATTTTACAGCTGAGGCACAACTGAAGTCCAGCCATGGTTGGTAACTGAACCACTTTACACATAATCCTAGTAAGATAAACTTAGCTCCAGTCTCCCTGACCACATTATTCTTTCCTCCTCCTTCCCCAACGCCACAGTTGTACCACAGAGATGCTGTAGCTGCGGTATAGAGGCCGAGATCAAACCAGGGAACTCTGGAGGTCCAGGACCAGTGAACAGTACTGAGAGCTCTGTACTCTCTAGACCCACTGCATCCTCTTCCCATGCTCCCTGCTGTCTCTGAGGAGAAACTGAGTCTGCTGGGAAAATCTACAGATGATTCTCCAAGAACCGAGAAGCTTCCACCTGGTGGTTCTGCACATGGTATCTTACTCCTGGAAAAACTAGACCAGATAGCAAGAGTATTGAAAATTGTTAACAATGTGAAGCGCATTCAGAACGAGAGATTCACATTTCTTAGCTGTATGTAATCATAACGTTGAAGTTAAAATTAATTCAGCCCAAAGTCATTCAGGTAATTGGCTAAACATAATTTGTATTAATCAGATTTCATTAGCCTGTTTTCATATATCAATCTCTAAAGCAGGAAAAGATATGTAGTGCCCATTTTCTGATCGTACAGGCCTGGGCTGGAGAAACACATCTTCCCCTGGGCTGTTTGCTATAAGCTCACAAATGATTATTTGTTTATGCTGGCGAAGCTGCTCTCGGAGCTCTGTGATTGGCAGGTGAGAGAGCTGGGTTGTCATCACAGGAACCTGAAAACCAAGCCCTGTCCGGCTACCCGGTGTAGGGATGGATGGGACTGGCCTCGGCCAGTGTTCCTGCCTATCTTGGCACCTGTTTATCCTCGTTGTGGTGTTAACGCTAGGCATTGATGACTCAGGCTGATGCCTTTGAGAATAAAGAAGAGTAAAAGGAACATGAAATGTAAGAGATGCTGTGACAGAATTCACGTTCCCTAGAGTTATCTTGAGCACGGAACGTCCCTGGTGTGGCTGGGTTGCCTGAGGTAGTTAATGAGCTGGATAAGATGTTTGTGCCATCCAGAAGGGATTGTTGGGCTCAGTTACCTCAGTGATTGAATTTCTGAGGCACTGGTAGAGTCATACAAATGAGCGAGTGAGGGAGTGTGTATGTGTGTATTTTATATGTGTTTATTTGTAAATATTCTTATTTAAAATAGTCATTTGGGAGATAGGGATGTGGCTCAGTGGTAGAGCACATCCTTAGTCCATACTATGTCCTGAGTTTGCTCTCCCCCCCCCCCCCCCCCCCCCCGCACCAAACAGAAGGACAATAAGCCAGCCAACCAGCAAATTCAGAGAAACAGTTGAGGTCATTCCAATTGTTTTGCAATGTAAATGCACATAAGTAATCATAACAGAAATTTGAAATTTGATGCTTTTGGAACTAAGTAAACCTAACAGTTTGGCTGTAGTCCTCAGGGTCTGGGAAGGCACGTCCTCTGTTTAGCCATCTGGAGGATCCTTGCCATGTCGGAAGGTTAGTGGATAGCAGCTTCCTTAGACGCATTCGTTCAAAGCGCATTGTGAGTGTTTTTGATCTCGAAGGGACCATCTGGACTTTCACAGAGAAGTCTGTCACTCTGCAAATGAGCATTCTGGTTTCTGCACGGGCTGCTGTGGGATGGGCCGGCGTGAGCACAGAGTCGGAGAAACCTTGGCTAGGGTACATAAGAAGTAAATGCTGGGGAAAAGGGTGATGTTGAAGCAGGGAGTGAAGTACCAGGAGAGCATCGTCCCTCACTGATAGCTGAGCATGCTGACTTCTGAGAGAACAGCCTCTTCTGCCATGAGAACCAGCTGCAGCTGGGACTGGATGTCAGAAACTCCTTTTCACACGTGCTTGTAAAGTCAAATTACATTCAGCACAACAGTAACCATGAAGGGGCTCATAGACTGTAGTGTGCACAGCAAGGTATTTTTTAATTGAAAATAGAACTTCCAAGAGGATATTGATAAGACAACTTAAAGTATTCTTCAAAATGCCCTTTTTAGCTCTAATATCTGTATGTTGATCTACTTATAATATGTGTTATTTGTTGACTTTGGAACCCAGGAGTGATGTTTATCAACTCAGAACCTGTCAGGGGAAGTCTTTGAGATGGTATCACAGTGGACCAAGGTAGAATTCCTTTAGTTTATCCTTGATCATTTCTCCCCAAGTGTATAAAATTTAAGGACATTCTAGTGGCAACTTCATGTGTGAAAGTTAGCTATGGAACTTTAAAAACAAGTAGATTTCCAATGGTTGAACACTTACAGGAGAAAAAAAAATCCACTTTTCCGGTATTTTGTACATTATGTCCAAGTAAGAAGCTTAAATTTGCACCACCAAGTCTGCTTCTGAAAATATGTGTCAAGTTAGGGAAATATGCTTGTGGAGAAGATGGAGTACAACTAGAATGGTTGCTTTCCCTCCCCTCCTCTCCTCTCCTTTCCCTCCCCTCCTCTCTACTCTTCTTCTCTCTCTTCCCCTCTCCTTCTCTCCTTTTTTTCCTCTTTTTTTTTTCTAGTACTTGAAACTGAACCCAAGGGTCTCATGCATGCTAGGCAAGTGCTCTACCACTAAATCATACCCATAGCCTGAGGATAGCAGTGTGTGTGTGTGTGTGTGTGTGTGTGTGTGTGTGTGTGTGTGTTTTCCATGCTCATTTGTGAATGTGAGTGTGTGTAGTCATGGCTTTGGAGCTTTGGTGTGCGTCACTAGAAATCCCTTTAAAATGGGTGAATTAGTTTAACAGTTCCTACCCGAAGCCTGCCCGTTGACACTGTGGTTTGTGGTGAGTTTGTGGAGGTTTGGCGAGAAAACTCCAAGTGCTGAAAGCAAGCTTTTCACAGCCTGTGGTGCCTCAGTGCACTAAGCATGGTTTCCTTTGTGGTCTGCACGGCAGGCATGGCTTTGGATAATAAATAGCCATCCGGAAGAAGATTTCTTGAGGTGGACTGGAAGATATTGTTGACACTCTGGAAGTGGCTGATTTCATAGCCTTTCCTATTGGAGCGGGAACATTTAAAGCACGTGTGTGTGTGTGTGTGTGTGTGTGTGTGTGTGTGTGTGTGTGTTTCTGTGTCTGTGTGGTGTGTAGTGACAGCATCCTATAATTATCTGCGAATAGATAAAAATCATCCAGTCCCATGTTTGGTAATATGGGAAGCCATGTTGAGTATTTGAGTCAACAAGATGTGCACAGTAACCTTTGTGCAAACTTTCCCTTCCTTTCTGTAATTTTAAATTATCTTGTGTGTTTCCAATCTTCAGACAAGGAAATCCCACCTTATGACTCCCCAGATAACCTCAAAGGCACTATTTGGAGTTCAAGAAAGAAACGCGCGCGCGCGCGCGCGCACACACACACACACACACACAAATGTACAGAAACCCACACAGCATGCTCACATTAACTGTGGAAACTGTTTTCCATTAATGTGTAATCAAGAAGCAGGCAGGCTGTTGACTTTGAAAAATAAAATAAGAAACCAGTTGCTCTCCCCTGTAGCCTTTCCCAATTAGCGCACCCTCCCCCTCACCACGGCCAACCTGTTTGTCAAACTTAGCCTCTCAAGGAGTCCCAGAAGCAGCAACCGGTCAGGAGGGGGTGGATTTGGGGTAATGAGTTAAAATATTCCAAAAGCTCAAGGCGGCCATTGCAAGCGACCTTTAAGGCATGTTGTAGCAGAAAAGTTAATTCACTTCGCACATGTTGCTGAGCAACAGGTGGTAGGCAACCACGGGGCCTGTGCGCATTCCTCCTTGTTCAAACTCCTGGCCCCTGGTATTCTGGGATTTACACTGCCTCCCCCAGGCCCTGACTGACAAGCTAATCGGTGTGCTAGGAAGCACAGAGCTATTGATGCTGCCCTGTCACAGGACACCACTCTGTCAGTGAGACCTTCAGCCATGAGATGCTTCAGCAGCGAAGAAAGGGAGACTGTTGAGCAACTGGAAGAATTTTGCTTGTAGGTAGCGCAGCCAAATGAAAAGGCTCTCAGGAGCAGGCCTTGAAAAGCCAGTTATTACAAAAAAGCCTCCAAGCTGGACTCTGACTGAGTGGAGAAAAATAGTTATAGCTTAGTTAGGCGTATCTAAAAGGCCAAGGCAGGAGGAGGAGGCCAGCAGCTTTCAAAACTGTGTTAATCCCTGGAGTCCTTAATTTCTTTTCTTTTACAGGTCTTGTAGTTTAGCAACAAGTGCTCAAGAAGTTAATAATTTCAAACAGTTTAGCTTACCTCAGGCAATGTTTTTTTTCCGCCTTAATTAAAATTTTATTTTACTAGGAAAAAAAAGTATTGGAATGACATTAAGATCCGTCCATTATGATGGGTCGTGTGTGACAGTATGAATAGTTTATTATACAAGTTACTACGAAGAAGAAGCTGCTGTTGTATTCTCTTCAGAGTATGCCTTCAATGTCAGCCACTCCTTCTTACTAACATCTTGAGAGGGTCCTTCGGCAGGGTTTGAAAGGGCGTCATTCAGGAGACGCAGAGGCCAAATGTGTATGGTATTACTAATATATGGAGAGGAGATCCAAAGCCCGGTGTCCATGTTGGTATATCCTTAACAAGGCTAGCCTTCAGACAGAAACAAGCCCCCGCTACTGCAAGCACTCAATCCCAGTTGCCCCAAATTCCATCTTAGTTATTCCCATTCAAGAGTTTAACCCTGAAAATCTAAAACAACCAACCATCTTGCCTTGCAAGGTCACCAAAACTGACGTAGAATTGTAGAAGGTAGGACTATTTGCTATTTTTATAACCCCTCGTCTATGTTCCAGGTGTGTGTGTGTGTGTGTGTGTGTGTGTGTGTGTGTGTGTGTGTATGTGTGTGTGTATGGGCACTTTCTCTGGAGGGGTTTAAAGAGTTAAGCAGTCTGTCTCAGCAGTCTATGGAAGTTTAATGTCCAAACACATTTTCAATAATGAGTTCCAACATAAAACTAGATAGAAAATAACCATCAATTTTCATCTTTCTTCCACCTTTCATTCCTGCATCTATTACTGATCACTCTGGCATTGAAGTGTTCCTTCAGACTAATTAGATTAGTTTCAATTTCCATTGTGTATTACAAGGACACACTTAGCATCTCTCCTTGCTACTGATGCCAGTAATTGATTGGGTAGCAGTGTCTGGTTGTGGAGACCCTGCTTCCTGCTAAGATGAGTGAGGGTCTTCAACAAGAGGCTCACTGAGGATTCGTTTCCAAAGATGGAGATCTTTATTGCTCTTGTGACTTTAAGAACGGAGTCCCTCAGTCTGTGCCCCATTTGCTATGGAAAGTATTGTCTGCGCTGTGCTTTCTAAGTGTATCAAGTGCCCAGGCTTCAGTGAGGGAACAGGCACTGGAGGATGATCAGGATTCAGCAGAGTGTGTTTGGTGGCCAGAGGTGGTGAGGTACCCATGGGAAGGAACAGTTTCGGGATAAGGAGGGGTGGCTTGTGAATGCCAATTCTGCTACAAATCAATGGATGACTTAGGGATTCTATTTGTCCTCAAAGGTTCCTAATTTCTTATCTATAAAACAGAGATGGAGGATTTATTCACTAAGTATTTATTGGACAGTATCTGCTGTACAGCACCAATCATGGAAGCTCCTGAGTATTCAATTGTGAGTGCAAAGAGGTGGTCTCTGGCTTCGTCTGAAACGTGATCAATTAATGTGCTGGAAGAGCACAGGGAATGGGCAGGGGTTGGGCAGCAAGGATCAGCACAGGGTAGGAGGTCCATAGAGGGGGAAAAGAGCAAGGTTGATGTGAGAGAAGGTGGCCTGGGGGATGTAGGGTTGGGGATGGGGCCAACCCAGATCTGAGTTGGCAATGCTGTGGTGGGGAATGTGGTCGGAAAGATCAGGTTTGAAAACTCATCAGTCTGAGAGCATCTTAGTGTAGTAGACCCCTTCACTGATTCATGTGCACTTCCCTACAGCCATGAGGGCAGAGGTGGTGATGAGGATGGGGTAGAATGAACATCTGGCTAAGGGTCACCACTGGATGCCCTTGTTTTCTGGCTGAAAAGATCCAGTGAGTGGTGGCATGGTGACTTTACACACAGATCAGGCACAGGGAAAAGGACCAGAGTTGGAAGAGATCATCTGTTTGGTTCAGGATTTAAGAGCTAGAAGATAATCTGGTTAATTGAGAAGATGTGATAAAGGCTTGACTCTGTCCCCTCTGATATTCTGATTCTCTGGGTTTTATTGCTGGGTAGCATGTCTCAATGATGTTTGGAAGGGGATATCTGATGGAGCAATTGCCATCAGCCTTCCTCCCAGATGAAGATGATTCCCACCATGACTGTTTTTACTAGTAGTGCATTACAAGTCCAGTTAATTTATCCCAACCCCAATTTCTGGCCATAAACTCAAGTCATGTCATTCTTCTCATGTTTGAAATGAGTAGTACAGAAGAGCTATGTGTTCTAGCCTGGTCCCAGAGTTAATGAAGAGCTCAATTTCTTTTTAAAAAGCTCTATCCAAGGTGGATCATGATGAGATAGTCATCCATATTGTCTAGTGTCAATGTAAACTACATATTAAACCAGATGACAGGGTCTGTTATAAAATCTACTTTATAAATGATCATGGGTGACAGTGGGTGTGGTTTAAGACCCAGCTGACTGTTCATCACAGGATCTTTATTCATTGCAGACACATCACAGCCAGAGTTCTCTAGAGAAAATTGTCAGGCTTCCCTGCTGAGCCTACAATGGACAAATGTCTTCTCATAGGGCCTTAGGAAAGTTACAGCTGGCCAAGGTACCACACGTAGACCCGACTGTGTGAGAACAGATGTCCCCATAAGAACAGAACAGAAGGGTGATGCTACAGATGGAAACTTTTTCAATGGTGTGTGGTCTGGGGTATCTATGCATATGTGACACATGTGTGTTTGTATCCATGTATGCAGGCATGTGCGTATATATGACTGTGTATGGGACACCTGGAAACCTTCTTGCCATTTTAATTGTGATCACTCGAGAATTACCCAATACATTTTACAGTAGATTGGAAGTTGCTTTGTCTTCTAATTATACATCTTACGGCTCACTTTGCCATAAGACGTGAATCTGAGAAGTGATGGAGTGTGGGGGGATGATAAAGCCGAGATCAAGATCTCACTTTGAACTTTCCTTTGAAACAACACAAGGGGATTTTGAAAGGTTTCAAGATTCTGAGATGCTTCCTTCTCTGCTCCTGCATGAAGCTGGGGGTGATTATTTCAGCACTTTTAAAGGCTTTTCAACTTGATAGTTTCTAATACATAAAGAGGTCCTGTGTTTTGTAATCTTGCTTGTTCTTTCAAACATTTGAAATTACCTGCATTCCAATTCTAATTTGTTATTACAGCCAAAAGCTGCACACACTCTGCTCACTTAAAAAGACGCTCAATTTAAAAAGTAACCATTTTCCAGGCACTTCAAAACTTATTACCTCCCTTCTACCCTGCCCCGGAAGTTCGCTTATTTGTTAGTTAATTGGATTACTTTCATCAGTTAAAGGAACTGTTGTCGTGGTACAAAGATAACTTGTGTAAGTACTTACTTCAAATCAAAAGGTTTTCAGCGAAAAGTTACTGAAAACGAGGAGGAATTAGTTCAAATAATATTCTTTTTAGATTTGCTTTCAGGGCTCAAAATCTCATTTTGAGTCGTCCTCCTCTGGTAATTTTAGTGTTTTAAAGGCATTTTAAAAAGATTCCAATGTTACAGTGTGGTAGCGATTTGGCAAAGGGATGAAAGCATTTCTCTTTCGATTTAACAACTGCTTATTAAGCACTTAAATAATCAATACAGTGGTTTTACTAAAATGACCCAATCCTCCTTCAGAGAATTTTGCACTTTCTGTTTTGAAGTGTGGCAAGAATGTGCATCCATGAATAATTGGCAGTTGAAGGTATGCCAGCTTCATTCAGGGTGGAAAAATTAAATTTGGCACTAAATCCCAGTTACTGAGTGCATACAAATACGGTTTTCTATACATTAAAAATGATGTTGTCAAGCACATTATGCCCAACTCATGCTTTTCTGTATTACTGAAAAACAAGGAAAGAGGGATTAAGAAACTTGGTTATGCAATCATTTCAACATTCTTCCTGCCAACGCTTTTGAAGCTCTAATGGATTTCTGATTTCTATGTTACTAATACATCTGTGAGCATGGTGAGCAACCGGAAGGCAACACGGGGGATGGGAGGAAATAAGGACCTACTGGAAACTACTCCTTGAGTAATAACGGAATCACTGATTGTGGTTAAGAGAAAGGACTCTGACTGACCGGTAAGGCTGTGGCTGGCTGAGGATTCTATCCTAGTTGAGAAAGAGGCCCCTTGCTGGGCTCTGCAGTCCTGTATTATCCAAGGAATACCTCCACTCTTCGGGTACTGTGCATGCCCTTCATCAGCATCAGAACTGAAGGAAAGACCTGCATTCCCATGCTTCCACACTCTCCCCATTGGGGTCCTACTTGTCTTCTGCTGTCACTAACACAATTTGGACATCATCTGGTCTGGCTTGTTCTCAGGGTGTTCTTTGCTGACACTGGACACTTAGTTATTCTTGTGTGTACTGTTCTCTGCTCCCTGGAATGGTTTCTCTCTTCACTACCAGCCCTAAGCTGGGAACATCCCAGACTGTAGTAAATTGACAGCTGGTCATGCCAGTGTCTCTTCTCACCTGAAATGGAACCCAACTGAAGCCACCTGAACCAAAAGGGAGAGGGAAGATGAGAAAGGAGAAAGCGATGGAGTTGGAAACTGTTGCTGATTGCAGAGCTAGGCAAGAGGACAAGAACTAAGGGGGTCTCTTTTTGGAGTTCTCTTGCTCCCCATCTCAGGCCGTTGCTCACTCCAGGGATGTCTCTCTCAGGATCTACTACATTTCTCTGTCTCAGGATAGTCTTGACTTTGATGATGACCTTTCTGTTTGTATGACTTCTGAGTTCTCCTAGGTAGGGCTAGACACAGAGACTAACTTGTATCGCTGGATGCTAAATCTGGGCCTTTATATGACCCAATCCACTGTGGCCTGTGTAAATGGGAATACTATTATAGGTGTATCTGAGAAGGTTTTCCATGAGACCTGAGCATTCATTCCAATGAACTTGTCAAATATCCTGAAGTTAACCTTCTCCTCCGCTTTTAGGTCTGCAATCCAGCCAGGTTGCTTTGTCCACTCATTCTGCACCATGTATTTAACCAACTACTCATCAAAAATAATCAAAGCAAACAGTGATTGTACTGAATGTAAATACATTTTTTGGTAAGTTCTCTTAACAGTACAGTATAATTATTTGCATAATATTTCTGTTTGACTAATTAGTATGAGTAATATGTAAATGATTTCAAGTGCATTAGGAGATGCATAAAAGTTACACCCAAAGGAGATGTTCCTTTACAAAGGACTGAGTGTCTGGAGTTTGGTAGCCAAGGTGAGTACATGGGCCTTTTTGTTTATTTCTGTTTTTTTGAGACAATTTTTTTCTTTTCTTTTCTGTGTAGCTCTGGCTGTCTTGCAACTTGCTGAGTAGACCAAGCTAGCCTCAAACTCAGAGGTCTGCCTGCCTTTACCTCTTGAGTTCTGGGGTTAAAGGCATGAGCTACCATGCCAAGCAAAGGGGGAGGAGGTCTTCTGCAAATTCCAGAGACGGTACAATCACCAAGAGCAGAAGTCACCGTCCTTGTACCTGATGCCTCTCCATCTTCCTATTTCTACAAAGCCGCAAACCAAAGAGTCCCTCTCCCCTACGAGCAAGAAAACCCCAGAGTTCTCTTTATTCTCAGGTCCAGAAGCATCGTGTGTGTCTCCCTCTTTGGTCTGGAATTCCTGTCATTATTCACTGCATTGCCAAATCCTTTTAAACATAGGTTCATCTTTTTCTTTCTTTCTTGTCATTTTCCTAATCCATGTGTTTTTACTCACTTCTCTACATCATTGGATGTTTTTCCAGCTCCCTTGTCTTGCTTCTATTGTCTCTATTGAAGTCAGTATTTTAAATTAGCTGCTATAATTCTCTTCCCAAGACATGGTCACTTAGGAATTTATCCTTGGGCTTCATTGAATTCACCTTCCAAACCTGACTTATACATTCTCCTCCTGTCTCTTAGGGCTGCACTCCTGTGAGATGTTTTTGTTTTCTTTTGTTTTTCCTGAAGGCCTCCTGACATTCCTCAATGCCTAGGAGATATCTAGATTTTACCAAGTTACATCCCTTGTATGGAA
Source organism: Peromyscus eremicus (assembly GCF_949786415.1). Lineage (NCBI taxonomy): Eukaryota > Metazoa > Chordata > Mammalia > Rodentia > Cricetidae > Peromyscus > Peromyscus eremicus. The sequence goes on along the minus strand of NC_081416.1, from coordinate 127,542,426 downwards.
GATTTTTCCCCCCTAAGGAAAATGTTCCCTATTAGTGAAAAGTCTTACATTTAAGGTATTAATTTTTTTTAGTTTTCAGAAAAATACATATTTTTCTTTCTCAGCATTTTTCATTAAATAAAAGACATCAGCTTCACAGATTGATTATTCAACTAATTTTCTTTTTTTAAAAAAAAGGTTGATTGCATTTCAACTTCTCTCTGCACAAGGCTGCCATGATACTGTATGTTTGAAATTGACTCCAACATCACACACCCACTTTTGAGAGAGGTTCTTCATGATTATGTGTGAGAAGCTAAAGGAAGGTAGAACATAAATAGATCAGAAATATCCTAAGAACCCCTGCACTAAATCAGCCTGTCTGAAAACACATTCACTTAGCGGCGAAAATCAGTTTTGATGAGCAACAAATCATGTTCGAGACAAATATTTGCTGGTATTGGCAAAATTCTGACTAGACCGCTTCTTCCTTGATTTTGAAGGGTTTGAACTTTGATTCCAGCGGGGCGGGGTCTACCCCAGCTCAGCGCCAGCTTTCGATTAGCCGTGATATCAGAGCTGGCATGACCGACGGCAGCTGTTAATGCTGCACATGCCTATCATTTGCTGTTGACAGGCATTAATAAAAGCCTAATTTGAGGAAATTATGAAAACCCAACTCATTATACAATCTGGTTTATGTTTTGGCATGTGGCAATCATTGGCTTGATAGCCGAGAAACCTTCATTTCCAGCACTTTATGGCCTATTCGTCAGTTGCAGACCCAGCCAGAGCCCCTTGCCACTCCCATGTGTTTGATCTTCTAATTGCCTCAAGACATCCACAGGCTTGCTTTACGATGCAGCAGGCCTTGCCTGGGCCGTAGTGTGATGTACACCGGAAGCCAGCCTTGCCATCAGAAATCGGTATTCGGCTATTACAAGAAACTTAATTCTGACCTGTCTATCAAGAGCGTGCACCTGAAATCCTCCCTCCTCCCACCCTTAACTTGTTCCTTATGGCCTCCTTGGACTCTCTAGTGTTTCTACTGTCTTTACTATTTGCTCCAAGCACAAGAGAAAAATCTTCATTAGTCTTCAGTTCCCACAGGAGCAAGTGTGGCGTGACTAGAAGGTAATTCAACTTGATGAGAGCTGACAAATAACACTTAAAATGCTGGTTTATTATAATTAAAAGAGACTTTTCTATAAATGGCATGCTAAGGAATCTTGTCCAGGTATATGAATATGAGTGGGGACACTGAATGTATCTCACTTGGTAGAACACTTGTCCAACACGCACGAAGCTCTGGGTTTGATTCTTAGCGCCACATGAATTGGAGGTGATGGTGTACTTGTTACCTCCACAGTGGGAAAGGAGAAGCAGGATGAGCAGAAGTTTGGAGTCAGGTCTGGAGAGATGGCTTAGCAGTTAAGAACATGGGCTGCTCATCCACGGAACCCAGATTCAATTCCCAGCACCCACACGGTGGCTTACAAACATCTGTAATTCCAGTTTCCAGAGATGCAGAACTCTGCTCTGGCTGCTGTTGGTACCACTCATGCACATGGTGCACAGACATGCATGCAAGCAAAACACTTATACACATCAAGTGAAAAATAAAAATTTAAGAAAAAGAAGTTCGTGGTCATCTTCGGCTGTGTAGTGAGTTAAAGGCCAGCTTAAGAACACAAAACCGTGTCTTAAAACGTGTGCAAGTGGGAAAGAAGAAAATCCACACTTCTGTTTTGCTAATTGTCTCTAAATATTAACCTCCAAAGAACACATTTGGCAGTTCTGTGTCTGTAAAGAATTGGTCTTACCCACCGATTTTTGACTGATGTCATAAGAGCTTTTAGATACACAGTGATGGGAAAGGGTGACTTTAAGAAATCTGTATGTATATCTACTATCTATCAGTATCTATCTATCAATATCTATCTATCTATCTACCTATCTATCTATCATTTGTCTGTCCATCTGTCTATCTGCCTATCATCTATCTATCATCTACTATTTGTGTGTCACATAATATTAGTAAAAGTCCTCCCCCGCCCCCCGCCACACACACAACTCTCTTTCTTTACCCTTACTTGCTTTCCTCTCTCATCCTCTTCGGTCTCTTTCTCTTCTGGTCTCAATTGGTCCTTCTTTGTCACATGTACTTGCCTTTGTATTTTCCTTTGAGGCATAGTCTTGCTCTGTACCCAAGACTGACCTTGAACCTTAGATCTCTGAGAGCTCAGCATAAAGGCATACACCACCATGTCATCAAAATATAGGAATTTTAAATCTCCAAGCAGCACAGCTGGACACAATGTTATGTCTCCATGAAGTCCGTTGGAACTAATCAAGAATCACACGGGAAAGTGAAGAGCCAAACTGGGCTCTCCTGCCTAGGGACAGTGAGTCCATCCCTTTGGGATAGATTGTCTGCAAATCAAGAGACATCATTCTGCCCTTCTAATCTCACATGCCCCACCTTGGAATATTTATTCCTTTGATGCAAAAGCCTGGTCCTTCTAGTACTGGGGAGGCTGGGGGAAATCTTGGAAAAGGAAAAAATTTTAAACTTCATTTACTTATTGTAATTTGTTGGCCATATTTCATAATATGTGAAGGTACAAAGATGGGAATCACATTAAAAATTCAACTTTGTGTATGTATAGTTTACATGTAAAATGTATTCACTGAAGTGTGTGCATTGATGCACTGTGAGTCACGTGTATCATCAAAAGTTATAACGTTTTAGTGACATCCCCTATCAATTTCTCTTACATCTTCATAGAACAGACAGTAGTGGTTCAAAACTCCCAGTGCCCTCTTATATCTGAGGCCTTTGCCTCAGCATTCATCCATGTGTCAGTCCTTCATTCCTTTTTCTTGTTGAGTGCTATTTCATTGACTGATCAGTATCCTTTAGCCTGTTGATGGACATTTGGGCTGTTTCTTGCTGTTGTCAGTAGTTAACATGAACACACCATAAAGTCTGGATGGGCACATGTTTCCTTTTTTCTTCCCTAAATACCTAGGAGTGGATTGCAGAGTTTCCTGGTAAGTGTGCACTTAACTTCCAAAGGTACTGTCATCTCCTTCCCAAGTGCTTTTCTCCAGCTGCTCAGTTCTGTCCGAGCACTTCCTGTCATCAGTCTTAAAAACAGGCCTATTATAGTGGGTGAATAAGAACTGCCCCATTGTGGCTTTAATTTGTGTTTTCTGAATCCAGGTTCTTTTGACGTGAATTCTGATATTGAATGTTTCATTAATTTCTAATCTTTTGGTTTTTGTTGTTATTGTTGTTTCTTTCTTTCTTTCTTTCTTTCTTTCTTTCTTTCTCTCTCTCTCTCTCTCTCTCTCTCTCTCTTTCTTCCTTCCTTCCTTCTATCCTTCCTTTTTTTTTTTTTTTACAGTGCTGTGGCCTTTTCATTATTCAGTCATAAGAAGTTTTATGCACACAAGTTTTTGATCTATGTTCTTTGTTATCTATATGTATTGGAAATATTTTCTCCGAGTATCTAATGACACCCATCATCATTTAAAAATACTTATCATTTCTTTTCAACTACTTCATTCTTTGAATATATTCTGAACTTAAGGTTAGAAAAAAGTTACATTTGAGCTTTGACAAGAAATGATGGAATTTGTCAGTGGCCTTGAAAGAAGCCACATGGGTTTATAGATTTAGCTCCCCTTATGCCTACATGGTATGTTACCAGCTATTAAATTCTTTGATTTGAACTGAAGTTTTCATGTTTTTAATACAGTCACGGTATTTTTGTTAATGTTTAACTAATATTCCTCTCTGTTCTAATTACTATATTGGAAAGTTGGTTAGTCTTGAATAGTTATTGCATCATTTTGGACAAGTAAAGTCATTTTCCAGCAGTAGCTCCCAAATAGGAGTTTAAGAAAAGAAACATCTATGTTTTTTTTTTTTCTTTCATCACAGAAGAAAAATGCTCAGCAGGTGGGAACCACACACCGGGGAAGCTGCCCACCTTCTGTCAGTTCTGTGAGCTAGGTGAAACCATCACAAATGGCTTTTGCTTTGGCATTAGTTAGGGAAAGCCTAATTGGCGAATCAATTGTTGTTAGGTAGAATGCTTGGTTCTGAAAGCAGACTTCTGTCCATCCTCTTTCACATTTCATGGCCAAGTCGAGTCACATGCCCACAATAAACTTCAGGGGAGACAGAGAGACGTCTACCCAGAACTGGGAGAGAATGGAGTATTTGTAAAGACTGGTCATGTCTGCCATCTTTATTTTGTTGATAATTCTCTTTTAGGTATAACATGTTTTATTTGATTTTGGGGCATCATGCTAGGGAGTTGTTCACACTATTTTCAAATAATGTTCTGACCTATTAAAAGACAAAATAATTTGGATTAATTGTGATGATCATCTGCTTTTTAAACTTTTACTTCAACCCAGTATATGTGACCATTGCTCTGAGTTGACATAGAAAGCAAAAAATGGGATGAAGCTTCAAAGCAAATATAAACAGGCTGCTTTGAAATTATAAGATTTTTCAAATAAATGGTCAAAATCACTTACCGTCCTTACTGGATCTTGCTTCTACTGGTGATAATACTGGTGGATGTTTTATAGTTAATGATCTTTATATTCAGAGACTTTCAATTACTTTACATTTTAATTTGATCATATGGCTAATTTAATGGGTTTATATAATAACGTTTCTCTTACTCTTAGGAATCTAGATGCCTCTGGAATTTTCTCTTGCTAGTGCCAGCCTTGTTAGATTTAAAGGTATTCTGTGTACCTCTCTGAAGACCCACTGAGACACTTTCTGTCATTCTCGTATTCCAAAATAGCAAATAACGTCTGGGAGAAATTAAAAAGAAATTCAACTGTAAACTCACCCACACATCTTACTTGGACTCCAGTCATTACCACTTCTTTCTTTCTTGTTCTATGTCCACATGTGTACAGAAAAACTGGTAGGAACTGATTTTGGTGATTTACAATACTCAGAAAATTTTCTAATCAAAATTTAATCTCTCTCTCTTTACATATATATATTATTACAATTATATTATATATAAGTTTATAATAAAAAGAAAAGTTTGGATGAGAGTTTGAGTGTACATTGAAGATCCCTCTAATTAAACTTCTCATTACAAGAAAAAAGAAAAAGAAAACAAAACCCTCTTTATATCAACTCAGCACTTGTTAGTATATTTCCCCACAAATCAATTCTGTGTGTGTACATGCATATGGAGTGCATGTGTGTGTATGTGTGTTTGTGTGCACTTGAGCATGTGTAAATATGGAAGCCAGATATCGGGTATCTTCCTCACTAGTTCTCTATCTTTTGAGACAGGGCCTCTCACTAGACGCAGAGCTCGCTGATTCAGCTAGCTTGGCTACCCAACAAGCTTTCCTGTCTCAGCCTCGCCTGCATTGGGGTTACAGGTGTGTGTTGTTTTTATGTGTAGTTCTGGGAGTGAAAACTCTGCTCCTCAAGTTTGTGCCTTCATCTTCGCCCTCACTCAAGTCAACTATTTTGTTTGTTGTTCTGCCCTCCTTTTCTTTTAAAACAATTTTTTTTTTATCATTTTAAATTAAGTGTATGCCTGTGTGTCTGCGTAGGACTATGTGCATAGGAAGGCAGGTAGCTCGTAGGTCATAGGTGTCAGTTCCTCCCGGAACTGGAGTTATAGACTATTATACTCTGCTGACACAGATGAGGAGATCTGAACTCAGGTCCTCTGCAAAGGGGAACTCCCTTTGTAGATCAGGCTTGCCTTGAACTCACTGGGATCCACCTACTTCTGAAATTAAAGGAGTGTACCCCCACTTCTGGTTTGTTTTATAAATTTTAAGTTCAAGTTAACATGAAGCGATTCTGAGAACACATAGACTCAGATGAATGGAGCTTTCCAGAACTAACAAAGAAAAATAGACAAAGCTATCCTTTTAATGTATATGAAAATCAAATATAAAGAAACATACAAATTAGAGAAAGATACTTTAAATTCAAGGAAATAGGAGCTTATAAAGACCATTTATTTTCATTTATGTTCATGAATGATGTGCTTGAATGGAGGAATGTGTCCACAGATGTCAGAAAGGGCACAAGAGACCCTAGATCTGGAGTTGCAGATGGTTGTGAGCTACCATAGGGGTGGTGGGGACTGAACCCAGGTCCTCTGCAAGTGCTCTTAATCACCAAGCCCTCTCTCTAGCCCACTATGAAAACCATTTTTTTCCTGATATGAAGGAAAACTTGTTGTTGTATTAACATTCAGAAGACGTCTATCAGCATTTTAATTCCAGATTAAATGATATGTTTTATAAGCAAACGATTTAGTCTGCCCTGAATATGATTTTGCTTCCTCTCAATGAGATGTATGAGTTAGCTATCACTGTGTAACAAAACTCACTCCAAGACTTTGTCTGCCTCATTAATATACAAGTCATCTGGGTGGTTCTTCTGGAAAAAAAAAAAAAAACAAGGGCTTCCCATGCTCTTAGTCACTTGTGCGTCAGGTCTTCTCTGCCTCCTTGAGGTGGCAGTTTTATGTGTGTGAGCTGGCTAGTGACAAGGTAGACTGGTGTGACTTTGCTGAGGACACTGGTGTCTCCCCTCATGGTTACCAACTTCTAATCTTGGACACGTGCCAAACACATTTCAGTAGGAGAAGTGAGCACTTCTGGAGGTTTCTGGAGGTTTGGAACTGGAGCCCTGTTACTCCTGTCTATTCAAGTTACAATGCCAGCAATATTCAGGGAGTAGACAAGACACCTGGAAGAATGGATGATAATCTAGAGATGGAGTAGCTGCCAGGCAAGGAAGGGATGATGGGTTATTCTTATTTTGCTTTTTTGCTACTGTCAATTTAATACATTTGATACCTTGGACTTTGTTATTATGTTTAGAAAAACTGTAAAAATATATTAATTACTCAGGAACCCCACTTACTAGTATAAAGCAAGGATGAATGAGTTTGGAGCTTAAACATGAATGGAGGTGGCCTTGGATGAGTAAAAACTGACTTGAACCACTTTTCCTAAGTTTTAATACATAGATCCTCTGTGAGCCTTCCCTGAGTTTCCAGATTAGATTAGAGTCATCCTCCCTGCTTTCCTCTCTCACTCCCTCACACACACATACACAGCTGCGTTCACAGCGAGCTTCGGAAAGGCAGAGACATGACTAAGGGCTTTGTGGTTAGGAGTGATGTGAGGAAATGACTTCACGGTACCACAGGAAAGAGTGACTTAACCAGCAGGTGTATTGTCAACAAAGATCCTCTGCTGGCCTTGCGCTGGCCCAGGGCTCTGAGAACTCTGCTCTGCAGCCAGGGTACCTGGCTCTCTATTCCCTCTCCCTGCCTCGATCATCCCGGATCTGCCTGTTCACTCCCCATCTAATTTTTTTTTTTGTTTCTTTTGCCAGTGTTCTGTTTCTCAGTCTCCTTTCTCATGTGCCTTTAGAAAAGCCATCCTTTTAGCCCAAAAGCTCTTGAACAAAAAGGTCTCCTTTAAATCTAAAGAAAATGGGAAAGTGCCTTTAGCAAGAGACATGTGTTGATATTCCCTACAGGTAGGAAGAAGCTGCAACTGTCATGGTTTGAAATTGTATACAAATCCTCTGGACACGCCTTATTCAGCAAATATGTATTTCAGTTTCTAACTTTATCTTGGGTAGATAGTTTCTTGCTCATATACAATATATTTTAATCATGGTCCCCTCCTCCAATACTTTCTCTTATTCCACTCTCACTCCTGCTCTCATCTAACTCATCCCCACCCCAAACTCTCTGTGCAAGTCTTGCACAGGTGGTCATAGCCGATGTATGTATGTATGCTCATTATTGCAACAAGCATGTCATATCCAGAGGACGGCATGCTATAGTACTGGTCCCCATCCTCTGGATCTTCCCAGCTTCCCACTCCCTCCTCTGGGTTGTCCCCTGGGCCTCAGAATGACCAGCAAATAGTTTCAAACATCTCCATCTTCATGACACTATGCTCAGCCTTTGGAGAGTGTCCTTAACCTGCGCAATTCAGCTGCTGGTGCTGTCTCACATTCTACAGATGCTTGGAGAATAAAGAATCATTCTCAAGGTTTCATAGCTTCCCCACAGTGTGGATACAGAATTTTTTTTTCTACGTCAAGCATGTGAGTCTCATCTTTGGTCCATGAAAGACCAAGAGTGATAGATGTTTGCAAAGTGGTCAAGGAAGAAAATGATGGATTAGCCAACAAAGTAAGAATTTCTAGCTGCACCCCTTCTCCTACAGGCCAGGCAGCAGCAGAAGCCTGACTTATCCTTCCTGACCTTAGTAACCAGGGAGATAGGGAGACAGATCTCTAGGAAGAAACCAGAGAATGTTCAGATAGGAAGTGCTTGATTCCAATGTCTCAATTGATAGAAGTCCACATTAGTCAAAAGACACCAAAGAAACCACAGGAGATACAGGTTCTGAGCTGTGTGAGCAATGCCAAAAGCATTCTGGTCTATCCCAAACTGGATTTTAAAACAGATTAGAGTTGTGGATAAAAAAAAAAATGGACTATGTGTCACAGAATTAGATTATGTGTCTCAGAAACAGACTGGCCATCCACAAAGCACATAAAATTATTTATTTTCTTATTTTTCTGACATATAATAGTCCCTGGTATCTTTATCCCCATTCAATGCTGCTATTCCTCTATCTAGATAAGACAAAGCATGCAATTGCAATCTCTTACAAAGATCTGCACAAGTTAATAAAAATCGACAAGTTCTTTTATGGGAGACAGCCTAACCTAAGAGGCTTGGGGGAGGGGAGTGTCAGAACTCAATAGCCCATTCAGCATTGAAATGGGAACACTGAGGCTACTCTTTGGATAAATTCATGCCAGATTTGGCCTGCAGCTCTCGCCGGGCAGTTCCCAGATGACAACAGTCCCTTCGCCTGTGGTGAAGAAGCACGGAATAATGCCTCTTTGAATTAGTTTCAAAATAGTGCCGCGATGCAGACAGACAACTTCTGGGGCCAAAGTGCAAGAGCATCACATAATAGCAGTCTGTTAGAGTACTCCAAGTACCACTGGAGGGTATGGTTATAGTATACATTAAAACCCCGCAAAGAAACCAGCATAAACTGGCATCAGATGACAAGCCTGAACAGTAGGACAACAGAGTTTTATTTTTTAATTAAAAATAAACATAAAGTAGCTCAATCATATGTACAGAGGAGCCTTTCCAAGGACCTCAGTGGATGTCTGAAGCCACAGATAGGAGTGAACCCTATACGTGCCGATTTTTCCCATATAAGCACGCAGTTTAATTCATAAATTGTTTATAGAAAAAGATGAAGAGCTGACAGTAAATAAGACAATTAGTGATGACAATACAATTCAGTGAAAGTTATGTGAATGTTGACTCTTGAAAAATATAGCGTTATACCCACCCCTCTCTTTATTGTGGTGACAGGGAGTGACACTTTGTGTTCTGGATGAGGTGGACAGGGTAGGCATTTTAACGTAGCATTGGACTACTATGTCAGGGTCACTTCAACATAAGCAATATCATATCATGGTAGTTGATAACCAAGATGGCCATGACATTCTGAGAGTGAGGGTAGCATAGACAATGCAGACACAATGGACACAGGGATGAGTTATCTCCTGTGCAAAATGGAGAAGAAATTCAGCACGTGACTTGGAGTAGCACATAACTGAAAATTTGTAAATTGTCTCTTTCTGGAATTTTGAACTATGCTTAGCTATTGATAACCAACAGAGCCAAACAGATAAAAGGGTATTACTACAACAAAAATAAGTAGAAAGTTCGTATGTGACTTACACTTTCATATAGTTTCCCTACACAAGTTCTGAATGAATATAGTGAATTCATGAGATACTACATTCATGAGAAATTACCAAAAATGTATCCATCCTACTATGTGTAGAACATAAAATAGAGCTTACTATAGCTGGGCTTAGCTTTAAAAACAATAAACTTGTATGTATTTAGTACATACATGATGCATTGAAGTACTGTGGAGTGATTACTTCTAACAAACAAATATAATGCCTTGATAGTTATCATTTATGTGATGGTAACTCAACATCCACTCTCTTTGCCTTTTTCAGGAATGCCATGTCTGGTTATGGACCACAGGCAGGTCTCACGGTGTGTAGTAAAACTCTTAAATTGGTTTCTCTGATCTAATTATAGTTGTGCATTTTTTAAGCAATATCTCTCCACTTTCTTCTCCCAACCTAACTATCCAATCTCTGATGATCATCATTCTACCCTATTTTTAGATGCCACATGGGTGAAATCCTGGTCAATTTGTCTTTTTCTGTATGGCTTACTTCACTTAATGCAATGCCCTCAAGACGTGGACATAGTTTTCAGGATTACGAATGTGAGAGTACCTACCTATTAGAACTTTTGCGGAAGCACAAGGCTTTAGGAAGTGCTATTGTGATGATGTCTGTAAATGAGACATTGATGCTACCGAGGTGCCTAGTTGGTGGATCATTATCTACCCCTCAGCTTGATTTCCTTGTGAGAAGTCATCATTAAGGAAGGACAAAATTGGAGCAATAGTTGAAAATGTTGTTAGTCTGTGATTTAAGACTGCATACATGAGAGGCGTAAGCTTGTTCATGTACACTAGGGTTTTGGATTTCTATGTGTAAGTTTGAAGTCTACACAATTCAGCCTCCTGGAAACTGTCCTCTGCTTTCTTCTTCCTCACACTGACCACCCTCTGGAAGCACACATGTGTTACCTAAGCTGCCTGTGTAGATTTCCTTCTCTGAGGTACAAGCTCCAGAGGCTGGAGCTGCCTGGACTGCTGGGCAATGATGTGTTTCAGGAGGACTCCTATTATTTGTCTTACAGGAGGCAGATACATTTTCATGGAATAAATGGCTTCGGAATGACTTGTGTTTTATTTATGAAAAACAAGATTGGTGATTAATGTCTTTTACGAACACCTTGGGCACGTTCTTGCTAATTTTCAAATGCTTTTTTTTTTTTCCAAGACAGGATTTTTCTGAGTAACTCTGGCTTTCCTGTAGATTAAGCTGGCCTTGAACTCAGAGATCTGCCTGCCTCTGCCTCCCAAGTTCTGGGATTAAAGGCGTGTGTCACCACCACCCGTCTCAAATGCTGATTTTTAATGCAGAGGAGCTCCATAGTTCTTTGTTGGTAGTTAAGATGTAAGCTGGTTGATGATGTATCCCTGGGAAAAACTGTTCAATTTTACTGTGCAAATATCTTTTTGAGACAAGGTCTTATTCCATATACAGGCTGAGGTGGAACTCACTCCATAACTGAGGCTGGCCTAGATTTTGATGCTTTTGAGACAGCCTTACAAGTGCTCAGTTACAAATGTAAGCCCTCTCATCTAGATAGATGAGATTTTAAAATGCAGTCTCCTCACTAGGCAAAATAGGCAGGGGTGAGTGAGAGAACTTCACAATCTTTAAAATATCCTGTGTCCTTAGAACCATCATTTGGACACTCTCGTCATGGGTTCACCCTCTGCTGTCTTTTAAAGGACTATATCTTTTCCAGGGCTATCTTCAAATGATTTTTTGGCATATGGAAATTAATGTTACTTCTACCGTTATGCTCAGAATGGAAAAAGAAAGAAATAAGATAAAGAAAAGACCAAACAAAACAACCCAAACACCACACCTCTGGTTGTGTAAGTCAGTGGTAGAACACTTACCTGACAGCGAGAGCAAGGCTCTGGGTGTGTTCTCCACCCTGCTCAGTAAACCAAAGCCAAACAACCAATCAACATGTAGCAGCCAAAATGACTTGGGAAACATAAGCACATACACAGCCACATCCTTCACAGTTTTTGCATAGTTTGCATGAAGATTTCACAGCGAAGGGACTGTCTCTTGAATAGTTTTATGGAGAATTTAATGGCAGCAGCATCTGCCCACAGATGGGGCAGAAAGGTATCCTGCAGGTGACACATCTGCTTTCCCATCCCACCTCCTCGAAGGAAATGATAAGCATACGTGTGCGTCAGACCCATGCAGCCTGACGGTCTGCACACCTGGGTGTGTCATCCAGCAGATCCCACAGCAGGACCGAGAGCTGACATTGGCAGCACCTTCCTCGCTACTGCTCACAGTTCCCGGGGACTTGACTTGAAGACTCTCTACCCTTAAAGGCTGTGAGGGCATCAAGGTGAAGGGCACTTACGGTGACAGCTGCTCAGAAGCTAAGGGGACTGTGAGCATGAGCAGAAAACTTAGGGTTCAAGGAGTTGGGGGTTCACAAATGTACCAATGCTCATCCTCTATGCTGATGCACTTTTGGGAGCTCCTGTTGTAGGTAGGAGTTTAGGCAGGCCAAGCTGATGTTAGGGGAGAAGTGGAGGGAAATTAGGCAGATACTCAAATTACAAAGGATACATTATATTATTTTCCTAACTCTTAAATTTGCTCATGTATTAAGTTCTCTTTCATATGTATATTCTTAGACTCTAAAGAACATGGAGAGTGATGAAGTATAATTGTTTCTCACCTGCCCCCTAATGCAAACTCATGTGTTATTTTGTTCTTAGGTTTCTTGAATGGCTTAAATATTTTTGGGTATCTCCCCAATACATTTTAGAGAATTAAAAAAATCTAATTCCTCTTAAAAAGTAAACTAAAAAATATTTGATTCCCTGGGAACCAGCTGACCACACAGAACAAGGAACAGGGAATCTCAGACACTGAAGACAAGATAGAAGAAATGAATACCTCAGTCAAAGAAAATGTCAAATCTAAAAAAAAATCCGGCACCAAAAAATCCAGGAAATCAGAAACACTAAAAAAGACCAAATCTATAAATAACAGAAATAAAGGAAGGAGATGAAAACCAGGTCAAAAGCACAGAAAATGATTTTAGTAAAATCATAGAAGAAAATTTCCTTAACTTAAGAAAGGAGATGCCTATCAAAGTACAAGAAGCATAAGGAACACCAAATAGACTGGCTTAGAAAAAAATTCACTTCAGCACATAATGATCAAAATACTAAACATATAGAAGAAAGAAAAAAATATTAAAAGCTAAGTGAAAAAGACCAAGTAACATATAAAAGCAGGCCTATTTGAATAACATCTGACTTTTCAATGGAGCTCTCAAAAGCCAAAAGGGTCTGGACAGATAGTTTACAAATTCTAAGAGGTCACAGGTGCCAGTCCATACTGCTATACCCAGCAAAACTTTCAATCACAACAGATGGAGAAAGCAAGATACTCCAAGATAAAAACACATTTAAGCAGTATCTATTTACAAACTCAGCCTTACAGAAAAAAGGTGCTAAAGGAAAAGTTCAAGCTGAAGAGTTTAACTATATCCAAGAAAATACAAGGAGTAAATAATCCCAAGGCAGCAAATCAAAGGTGGGGGGGGGGCACAGGGAATGCACCACAGGAACGAATACAGTAGTCAATGAACACTGAACATCGATAACTCTCAACGTCAGTGGTCTTGATTTACCAATAAAAAGACATAGACCAACAGAATGGATGTGAAAACAGGATCCATTCTCCAAGAAACACATCTCAACATCAAAGACAGATGGATAGACATTACCTCAGGATAAAAGGATGGAAAAAGATATTCCAAGCAAACGGACCTAAGAAGCAAGCTGGTGTGACCATTTTAACATCTGACAAAATAGACATTAAACCAAAACTAATCAGAAGATATAGGGAAGGACACTAGATACTCATCAAAGGAAAGGTCTACCAAGGGTACATTGCAATTTTTGACATCTATGCACCAAACACAAGGGCACCCAAGTTCATAAAAGAAACGCTATTACAACTTAAATCACATTGACCCTCACACACTGATAGGGCTGACTTCAATACCCCACTCTTGCCAATAGACACGTCATCCAAATAAAAATTAAAAAGACAATTGCTAGAGCTAACAGACATTTTAAATCAAATGGATTTAACAGACATTTATAGAACTTTTCACCCAAGCACAAAAGAATACACTTTCTTCTCAAGACTTCATGGAATTTTCTCCCAAACTGACCACACATTTGGACACAAAGCAAATCTCCACAGATACAAGAAAATTGAAATAACCCCCTGCATTCTATAAGACCACCTGGGATTAAAGCTGGATGTCAACAACAACAGAAACAACAGAAAGCTTACAAACTCGTGGAAACTGAACAACTTCCTACTGAATGAAAAATGAGTGTAGAAAGAAATTAAGAAAGACATTCAAAACTTTCTAGAATTGAATGAAAATGACAACACAACATACCCAAACTTATGGGACACACTGAAGGTGATTCTAAGAGGCACATTAAGTACCTCCACAAAGAAACTGGAAATAGGTCCTACCAGTAATTTAACAGTGCTTGCAAAAGAAGAAGTCACACCCCGAAGGAGCAGATGGTAAGAAATAAGCAAACTCATCAATAAAATAGTTAAAAAAAAAAGAATACAAAGAATCAATGGAACAAAGAGTTGGTTCTTTGAGAAAATCAATAAGATTAACAAACCCTTAGCCAAATTACTTAAAAGGCAGAGAGAATATCCAAATTAACAAAATTAGAGGTGAAAAGGGAGACATAACAATAGATATGGAGGAAACCCAGAGAATCAGGACACACCTTTAAAACTTGCTGCTTTACCAAATTGGAAAAATCTAAAAGAAATAGATAATTTTCTTGCTACACACTACTCACCAAAGTTAAATCAAAATCGATAATCAGTTTAATCTTACCTGTAACCAATATTGAAATAGAAGCAATTATTAAAAGTCTACCAATTAAGAAAAGAAAGAAGGAAGGAAAGAAGGAAAGAAAGAAAGAAAGAAAGAAAGAAAGAAAGAAAGAAAGAAAGAAAGAAAGAAGGAAGGAAGAAAGGAAGGAAGGGAAGAAGGAAGGAAGGAAGGAAGGAAGGAAGGAAGGAAGGAAGGAAGGAAGGAAGAAAAAATGAAAGAAAGGAAGGAAGAATGAAAGAAAAAACCAACCAACCAAACAAACAAATAAAAAACCCATCCCAGCCCATAGCCAGATAATTTTAGCGTAGAATTCTACCAAGTCTCAAAAAAGATTTAATGCTAATACTCTTCAAAATATTCCACAAAATAGAAACAGAAGAAATATTGTCCAATTTATTTTATGAGGCCACAGTTACTCTAATACCTAAACCACATAAAGATTCAACAATGAAAGAGAATTCCAGACCAATTTCCCTTATGAACACAGATGCAAAAATTGCCGGGCAGTGGTGGCGCACGCCTTTAATCCCAGCACTCGGGAGGCAGAGCCAGGCGGATCTCTGTGAGTTCGAGGCCAGCCTGGACTACCAAGTGAGTCCCAGGAAAGGCGCAAAGCTACACAGAGAAACCCTGTCTCGAAAAACCAAAAAAAAAAAAAAAAAAAAATCTCAATAAAATACTTCCAAACTGAATCCAAGAACATATCTTGAAGATTATCTACCATGGTCAAGTATACTTCATCCCGGAGACATAGGGATGGTCCAATATATGTAAATCGATAAACGTAATCCACTATATAAACAGACCCACATGATAATATCATTTTATGCAGACCCACATGATCATATAATTTTATGCAGAAAAGGCCTTTGACAAAATTTAGCACCCACCATGGTTAAAGTCTTGGAGACATTAGTGATACAAGGGGTAAACCTCAACATAAAAAAGGTAGTTTTCATTAAACCTATAGACAACATCAACCTATATAGAGAGAAACTCAGAGCAATTCCACTAAAATCAGAGACAAGTCAAAATCACTGTCTTAGTTAGGGTTTTTATTGCTGTAATGAAATACCGTGATCTAAAAGCAAGTTGGGACGGAAAGGGCTTATTGACTCACACTTCAATATTGCTGTTCATCATTGAAAGAAGTCAGGACAGGATCTCAAACAGGGCAAGAACCTGGAGGCAAGAGCTGATGCAGAGGTCATGGAGGGGTACTCCCCATGGCTTGCTCAGCCTGCTTTCTTATAGAACCCAGAACCACCAGCCCAGGGATGGCACCACCCACAATGGTCTGGGCCCTTCCCCATCAATCACTACTTAAGAATGCCTTACAGTTGCATCTTATGGAGCCATTTTCTCAATTGAGGTTCCCTCCTCTCAGATAACTCTAGTTTGTGTGTCAAGGTGATACAAGACTATCCAGCATAAGCAGCAACTTTATACCAAGTCAGTATAGTAGTCGAAGTCTTAGCTAGAGCAATAAGACAGCTGAATGAGATCAAAGGTACAAATAGAAAAGGAAGAAGTCAAAGTATCTGTATTTTCAGATGATATGATAGTATATATAACTGACCCAAAAACATCTGCTAGGGAACTCCTACAACTGAAAAACACTTTCAGCAAAGTAGCTGGACATAAAATTAACTCTCAAAAATCAGTAGCCCTCCTATGTACAAAGACAAATGGACTGAGAAAGAAATCAGGGGAACAACCCCCTTCACAATAACTTCAAATAACATAAAATATGGGGTAACTCTTATCACTCAAGTGAAAGACTTATTAATAACTTTAAGGCACCAAAGAAACAAATGGAAGAAGGTTTCAGATGATGGGAAGATCTCCCATGCTCATGGATAAATGCGATTAATATAGTAAAAATGGCCATCCTACTAAGAGCAATCTTCAGATTCGTGTAACTCCCATTAAAATGCCAACACAGTTCTTCACAGATCTCGAAAGGACAATTTCCAGCTTCATAAGGAAACACACACACACACACACACACACACACACACACACACACACACACGCGCATACAACAATAACAACAAAAGAGAATAGCTAAAACAATCCTGAATAATCTAAGAATTGCTGGAGGTATCAACATTTCTGACTTTAAACTGTACTACAGAGCTGCAGTAATAAAAACAGCATGGTATTGTTACAAAAACAGATATATTGACCAAGGGGAATCAAATTGAAGCCAAGACAGCATCAACAACAAAAAAGAAATAAACCCTGGAAAAAAGACAGCATTGTCAATGAATGGGCTTCTCAAACTGGATGTGTGCATATAGAAGAATCCAAATAGGTAAAATTAGAAAAAAAAGATATTGTCCTGAGTGAGGTAACCTGGAAAGATAAATATAGTATATATTTGCCTATGTGTGGATGATAGCTATTAAGTCAGAGATAAGCAAGTTACAACCTACAGAAGTAAGAAAGTTAGGTCTAGAGTAAGAGAGTAAAGGGGAGGAACAGATCTTACATGAAACGAAAATAGAACAGATAGTTATAGATGGGCGACGGGGTGGGACTGGAATACTAGACTCAAATGGGGTGGGAGAGTAAATCGGGGGAACGAGGGAGGAACAGCTAAAATTAAGGGCCATTTGAGGGAGTTGTATGGAAAACTAATGCAGTAGAAGCTTCCTCAGTTATTTACATACATCAAGGTGACCTAAATGAAATCGTCAAATAATGCCGGAGACAGAGTCCCACCTGGATATGTCTCATCACATAATGAAGCTTCAGTGCCAGGAATGGGTTACATCTAAATGAGTTGTTGGCCAAAGTGATCCCATGGGAATCCCCAACAGCCCAGACTGTTGCAAAGGCTATGGGTGTTCTCCACAAACAGATAGCAAGGCGCTATTGCTGGAAACAACACCTACATAGTTCACTGAACATGGAGAAGTCAAGCTGTGACCTGCCTAGAGCCTTTATCCCTACTGGCTAGTAGAGGGAGAGGAAACCATAATCAGAATATATTGTACGAAAACAGGTCTATTTTCAATATAAGAAAAATATTCTATCAAAATTAAAATATACACATATAATGAATTATGATCATATCTACCCATAACCCCCCTCTAACTCTCTCTTGAACTCCTTCCAACTGGATTTCTTTATTATGATTTTATAATATAATTATTTATAATAATATAATTACAATATGATATGATATAATATATAATATAATAATTATAATATTCCACTTCATCCAATCCGTGCTGTCAGAATGCACATAGATGAAGGGGCTATACACTGGAGCATGAGCGAACTACTAATGGCTACCTTCCACGTGACTATTTCTTCCCTCAGCCACCATAAACTGCTAGGGATGGGGTCTCATTAGTTCATCCTCTATCCATGCTGGAGTTTTGACTGACTTCATCTTTGGCCAACCTTGTGCTAGTAACCATAGCTTCTTTGAGTTCATGCACACAATATGTTGTGCCCAGCGTTCCACAGCACTGCTCCCTATCCTCCGCTTCCTATATTCTTTCCACTATCTCTTCTTTGATTTTCCTTGAGCCTTGGATAAGGGGAGATAATAAAGATGTCTCTTTTAGGCCAGAATACTCACAGCACTTGTTCTCATCAGTTTCATCAGTTAGGATTCTCTGCATTAATTGATGTCCACTGAGAAACCTGGTTCTCATGAACCAATTTATTTCCTTTAGAAAACACTGATGGGCAGGTGCTGATGCTGCAGTGATTCCTGTTGACTGTGACCCCATGGTCCAGGTACTTGATGAGAAATGCTTTCATCCATGAACAAATGATGCAGAGCCATCATCTGTCAGGGCACCTGCTAGACCAGGGTGAGGCCTGAACTATACAATCACTAAGTCTGGGTATTCTGCTAACTGTGAAAGCCCATAGTGATTTTTATATATTTTTCTCATAAAACAATCCACCCCTCACTCTAAGTTGTGGAAACTCAATATCCTCTATAGGTAAAAATCTGGTACCACATAAATAAATTTCAAGTGGGAAAGTGTAACTTCATTTCCTCTAAATATTATGCTCTTATTTATTGTAAAAAAATACTCCTCTAATTTATGAATGAAAACAAAATGGAAATGATTTTTGTTGGGGAGCATTTTGCTCTGTATCACTTATCCTAATAATCTATTTAGTATCTATGGAGAGATCAGTTTAATGAAGAGATGTGTGTCTCTTTGCTTTTAACTGAATAATTCAAGGCTACTAGTGAAATCACAGATCAAAGATTAAGCCTTAATTGGTCACTTGTCTTTGCATTTTAGAGACTGATTAATCATTTGAGGGTAGTTATATTGTTTCTATTAATATAAATCTCATGGCCTTTTTCTTTGATATTTGTTCAAATGAACATTTTGAAGTATCTGTCATTGTCATTTGCTTGTGTGGTCTTGATATTATATTGGTCCTGATAGTAGCCAATATATCATTAACTCTGATTCCCAGAGTCTCTCATGTAAATACAGAGGTGGAGATTAGTCCTTCTCCCCACCATCTATCTCAAGAATTAAAGGAATCAAGTATCTTAAAACCCATAGCTGACAAACATTGGGTATTCCTGAATACAATTGATTCTGCTTAAAGGGACAGAGGACTAGACTCTCTCCAGGAATTTTTATTTTAATAAATCAGGTCAAATTCAGTTATTTTTTGAAGCAAGACAGATGTGAGCATTGGTATTAGCTTCCAACACAGGTAAAAATAATCTTGTTAACACTGGAATATATTGTGAATTTTATCTTGATAGTCATTCTCTCCTGTTTACTTATAGGAACTTGAAAGTTTAGTCAGACCTCAGACTGTCTGAGGAAAATAAAGGAATATGCCTTCAGGGTTGCGCACCAGTAAGAGTAGCCAAGAGGCAAACCTCCAACCATTATGAAGGCAGCAGTGATCTATACATCAGAGACTAGGAGCCAATGTCTTCTTCCTTCCGTTACCACCCTTCCACACAATGGCTGAAAATCGAGTAACTATCTTGGACATTGCTGTGACAAAAGAAAGTCGAATAACATAAAACTAAAATATATGAAGAGGATTTATTCTTCTGAATTTTGAGAACTGAATTTGATGACCCTTGATTTGCCTAAAATGGTACAGATGCATCTTATCTGTTTGACGGTTATTTGGAGTTATTGTTATTCATAGGATAACCCATAGTATATTTACACGAATGTCTGTACTGGGTGGTTTGGTGTGTCAACTTAACACAAGCTGGAGACATCAGAAGAAGGAGCCTCAGCTGAGGAAATGCCTCTATGAGATCCAGCTGTAAGGCATTTTATCATTTAGTGATCAATTAGACAGGGCCCAGCCCATGGTGGGTGGTGCCATCCCTGAGCAGTAGTCCTGGGTTCTATAAGATGGTGGGCTGAGCAAGCCATAGGAAGAAAGTCAGTAAGTAGCTCCCCTCCATGGCCTCTGCATCAGCCCCTGCATCTGGGATCTTGCCCTGTTTGAGTTCCTGTCCTGACTTCCTTCAGTGATGAACAGTAATGATGAAGTATAAGCCAAATAAACTCTTTCCTCCTCAACTTGCTTTTTGGTCATGATGTTTTATCGTAACAACAGAAATCCTAACTAAAGACAAGGTTGTATTGCAGTTGTGTTTGGAAGGCAAACAGGGACATGAGCCTACAGGAATTTCCTTCTATCCATTAAAAATAACCACTGATGGGGCTGGAGAAGGCGCTCAGCACTTAAAAGTTTGTAGTCTTCAATCAGAGGACTCAGTATGTTTCCCAGCACTTATATCTGGCCATCCACAACCACCTGTAAGTCTTCTGGACTCCTTGGGTACCTGCGTTACATGTGTATACATAAATGAGCATACACATACCAAGACACATGTATAAGTAAAAATAAAATGGAATCTTAAAAAAACACTTTTCTTGTGTATTTCCTTCCAACTTGAGTTTCTGTTTTGTCTATACTTTTATAGACAAAACCTAATAGATTACAAAGGAAAATAATTCACAAAATTTTTTTGGCCTTTATTAATGATCTTTTTAGGACAGAAGGTTTGTATGAATAAGAGTAATATATAAAATTATATAGAGGTGTATTGTGGAAAATTACAAGTTAAAAAAATGTAACCTTGGCACTCAGACATTTATAATCCTGTGCATTTTTGCAAGTGACTCAGTCTTTAATGAAAGAGGAGGTAATAAAGAAAAAACAAATATGAAGATTATGACCAAAAGATTTTTAGAATATAATTTAGATGTGGCTTCCAATTGGAGAGGGCAGGTTTGTCTGTCTGTCTGTTTTTCAGAAGTCATTTTTCATTAACTAGTCAGAGGACAGAGCTTCTGCGCATGGGAGAAGGAGTCTCTCCAGCTACCAGCATAGGAACCATGCCCCTCTCCTGAATGCATGGCTCTGCATTTCCATTGGTTAGTTTGTGCCAATTTAAAGTCAACAGTGTGCAGAAGACACTGGGAACAGGCCAAAGCACACGTGCAAGCACACATGTAACACACACATACACACATACATGCTTGCATACATAAGCACATACATGCACACACACCACACACATGTACACAAACATGCATATACATACATACACATTCATGCATATACACACCACACACACACACACACACACACACACACACACACACACACACACTTTAAGACAGAACTAATCTAGTCTAAAACTTTAAATCTTGACTAAAGACGTTTTTACACTTACTCTTAAAACCTAAGTATACAGAAACAATGTAGATTTTTAAAATGGACCAACAATCTTAACAACATGTCACCAAAAATGTACACATTTTTGAGCAAATAAGCATATGTGGTGATATTCCACATCACATCTTACTGGGGGCTTCAGTAGCTACACCTGCATAGCTCTCGGAATGGCTAAACCCATAACACTGAGCCTCAAGTGCTGAGCAGAGCACGAAGCTACAGGAGTCCTCATCCACTGCTGCCAATTCAAAATGTCCCAGCCTCACTGGAAGACAGGCGGACAATTTCTCCAAAACCAGACATTATCATATTCAGTAGATGAATGAATCAATAAGCATTGGAACAATTTTATTGTGCAATATTATTTAGCCCTCAAAATAAATGAACTATCAGGCTATAAGAAGCAAGAGGAGGGAACTTGGGCACATGCGGCCAGTTGAAATGATCTGCAAAGGCCGGATGATGCATGCTTACTACTTTATGACATCCTCCCAAAGTCAAAACTTTCGAGAGGAAAAAGACCAGGGGCTGCTAAGGTGGCAGGTTTAGAGATGGTCAGCTGGGGCAAAGAGAATCTTCAGGGCAAGGAAAAGAAATGCTCATGTGTAGGGGACTATGACGTGTCTGTTTCCCAGATCACAAACTGAATATCATCAGGGGTGAACACTATGCAGGCCCCCTGGGGCTCTGGGTGATTTTGAAGGATCCATGCAGGCTCATCAGTTTGAAGGAATTCCCATTCTGCTGTGAGCTGCTGATTGTGGGAGAGGCTATGCATGTGTGTGGGCAGGGGATACGTGAAGTATCTCTGTACTTTTCACTTTTTTGCTGTGACCCTAAATGCACTAAGAAAAGATCTGTTTCCATTAGCTACGTTTTAAGAACAGGCTGAACATGGATATGCAACTACAACATGTCGTCTTATGGAAATTTTCTTTGGCAGGGGCCAAAAAAATTAAGATGGATTCAAATAAAAGGGCAATCTACTTTTTTTTTTTTTTTTTTTAAATCAGTTCATGGTCCTAGGGATTTTTCATTCAGTCATACTTCTTGTAGACACCATGTCAACCGGAAGATACTAGGACCCAAACCAAGCAAAATGTCGGCCAGGAAAGAAGGCAAAAAGAAAATCCGTGAAGTGGCACAGAGGACGTGAGACTACAGTGCAGAACTCCATTACCATAGCTTTTTTTTTTTCTGTCTCTGTGTGTATGTGTGTGTGTGTTTTTTTTAAATAGTATTCTCTGAAAAGCACTAGATGTAATAAAGTCAATTTAAAATTTGTTCTACCAATCTTTTGCATCTGTAATTTTCCCATTAAACGTAAATGCCCATGAGGCAAGCTATTTGCATTACATTGCATTTGCAGTCTTTAAAACAAACTATAAATCCCCTCCTTGTTTCATGTGATTGATGCCGTGTGTATAAATACCGTCATAAACCTCGAAGGGGGCCAACTCTGACAGTAAATTCAAGTTTTCAAGTCTGCCAGCATCGCGGCACTCCAGCCCTTGATCTTAAGCAGCGCTCTTAACCCCCGCCTTATTGCCCTCCTGAACCTTTTTTCCCCCCCTTCTCTCCCTGTTCTGCTTCCCCCCCAACCCTCATTCTGATTTCCTTGGGAAACACCTTCCTGGCCGTGAAGTCGCACCAGGGCAGGGGTAGGCAGTTAATTAAATGGAGGCAGCCCTGCTTGCTGGAGAGCTGAAGGCCCTGACTTGCAAGCCCTCTACTATCTGGGAGGTGGCGGGGGCTTCTTTCTGTAAACAATGGACAGCCACAGAGATACTGATTAACTGGCTCCAATCCCAGGCTTAACTGCTTTCATGTCAATTGTCCTCTTCACAGGGCCTTCCCTTCAGGGCGAGGAGCAGAAAGGAGGAGATGGTGGAGGGGAGACACAGGTACGGAGAAGAGTGAGCAGTGTCTAGCCATATTGTTCAAGTTGTGGTTAAAATTAACCGTCCTGCCCACTCTCGTTTTACTCAACACCAAATAAAGGAGATAGGCACTGCTTGTTAAGGCTTAGAGCATGGTAGAGATAATTGGTTACCTGTACAGGAAGAACTTACTTGAGACATAAACAAGTCTCCTGGGACTGCAGAGGATCCTGAAGTCAGGGATTCATTGATGGATGTAGCCGCTAAGTTCTTCCTTGTCATTGTGTGACTCCAGTAGAATTGGATTTAGTGACCATGGAGGAGTCAAACCCATGGACTCATGGACTCTGCCCCCCATCTCAGCGACACCCGAGTCTTCTCGGAGCCAGCCACTGCAAGTTTCTTGACTGACTTCAAGCTGTTACTTCCAAAACACTCTCCAGGTCTAATTGATTTGGGGGTGCACAGAGGTTTCTCATGGTGGCTTCCAATGCTGCTCATAAATTCTCTCCCAGTTTTCCCCAGATTAAAATGAAAATAATTGTAAAATCCCGGGTTAATTTTTTTTTTCCTGGCTGTATGTTTCAGACATGACTTCAAAATAGGAATATAAATTAGTAAAGCTTCATAGCTCATATATACAAAACTCTTGGGAGAATGGTAAATCTTCAAGGAGGAGGTAAATTATCCCTCCAGAAGGGAAAAGGAAGCCACAGAGGGAAAGTGGCTGGGAGGTGGGGAGGAAAGACAGAGGAAGGGAAGTGAAGGCAATGAGAGAATGAAGCTAATTAATTAATTTAGGCTATTAATCTAGGAGAGATGTCCTCTGACGATCTCAGGATTGGTGGTATATCCCACATGAATATTGACAGAGACATTGAAAAAACATGTTTGGAGAAGAGTACTTAAGTGATTTCTCATTTCCCCTAGAATCTCTTAATAATACTTAAAAAAGATTCCAAGAAATATTGACGCTAGGAACAAAAATCTGCCCAATATAGAGCTCTCAAATCTTCTCGGCCCGCCCTTCGCCCTTGAATGCCAGGCGTGACCCTTTGTCTCCTGCTGCACTGATGGCCTCCCCAGAGTCATCAGAATTCCTTGGATGAGTGCTGGTGGCAGTCCTTGTCCTGCGTCTGTTTTTCTAAGAGTCACCCATAACTAAGGACGACAAAACTGGAAAGTCTCCAAGATATATCTGAGGATATGAAAGTTCTGTATTTTTGCAGAGGACTCTTTGGACACATTGAAAGGTTTAAGAAAGGAATGCTGGGAAGGGGAAGCAGCCATTCTTTGAGTGTTCTCTACACACCCAGCACTTCTATCGGAGATCTCTATATATCAATCTTTACAATAACCCACAAAGCAGCCTTATGTTTTTTATTTTTATTTGTTTGCCAATACAATTGGTGGCAATAGTATCTAAGAAACTTCTTCAAAGCCCTAAAACTCAAAACAAGTGGGACTGTTTTGGAGATTAACTTTAAATTTTTTCAATTAAATACACATATACAAATGCGAAATCTTGAAGGCTGGTCCTAGACATGGATTCCAGGATTCAGAGAACACCAAGCTTGTGTCATTGACACAAGACTTTGAAGTTAGATATGGTGTCCTGGCATCCTGTCACTGACATGCAGTTGGGCTGTGAGAAATAAACAGACTGAATAACTCAGACTACTTGGACATTGGGTGTAAGAGACCAAGAAGCAGGGTGGGGTAGAAAGGAGACAAAGGCATGTTCTCGATTCCATGTAGAAACAAGGAATACTGGAGGAAATATCTTAGAATATAAGGTTTATTTTTAAAATCATAGGAACCTCTTTATGTAGGCATCACCCTCTCCATACCTACCTCTCCTTGGTGTACAGAGCTCGCCATGACTCCATTAGAGAGAGATTCTGCTTTTTATTCCCACTCTTTATGTCCAAGTCAAAACATGTGTGTATTATGTCCCCTTTCCTTAAAGCACAATTCAAGACTAGATGACTTATCATCTTGTTAGGGTTTCAACTGCTGCAGTAAAAGACTATGACCAAAAGCATCTTGGTAAGGAAAGGGTTGATTTTGCTTGTGTTTCCACATCATAGTCCATCACTGAAGGAAGATGTGGCAGTAACTCTAGCAGGGCAGGAACCTGGAGGCAGGAACTAATGCATAGGCTATGGAGGAGTGCTTCCTATTGTCTTGCTCCACATGGCTTGCTCAACCTGTTTTCTTATACAGCACAGTACTATCTGCCTAGGGGAGGCACTTTCCAGAGTGAACTGGGCCCTTCTCCATCCACCATCAATCAGGAAAACGCACCCCCGGCATGGCTACTGACCAGTTCGGTGAGGACATTTTCTCCGCTGAGCGTCTTTCTTCTCAAATGACTCTAGCTTGGGTTGAGTTGATATACAACTATCCAGTATCTTTGTTAAACCAAATCTTACTCTAGTGCTTTGAAGAAATACCACTTCAGCTTTGTGACATCTTGATTGAGAGAATTTGGTTCCTTAAATCAAAGCAAGGACTGTTGGTGAGAAGGAGTTCATATGTGTTTAACTACCTTCATAGAACTCTCTCATCACCATCAGTAAAGGGACATGGTAGTGGAAATAGGATCTTGCAGAAAACAGTACATCTTTCTCATTCACCAGGAAAAGAATTTCACTCTAAGGTCATTATAAATATATACCACTGAATACACTGAGAAGGGCTGAGTGGAGGAAGCTATTAGGCTATAAGGGTGTAAATGATAATAGGGAGATGACAGGTGGTTTGCAACAACCTCTAAACACAGGACCAGACAGAGAATAAAAGTGTGAGGGAGAATAGAGGTGTGAGGGAACGGAGATAAGGGCTCTTTCTAGTTCAAGCCAGAGATCTGCTGCCACCCAGAAGACCATGTTAGTCACCCTGGTAACTCGATGAGTTGATTGGGCCAAGTGAGGTTGTGACAAACAGGAGGAAAAAGGGTATTTGATCCTAGGGAAGTCACACAAACCAAACCTTTCTTTCAGATATGGGATCGATGGTCTACTGTTAACCGCACCAGACTTTTTCAGGAAAAACTTAGGCTTTGTGTTTGTATTTGAATAATCTTGACAGTAAAATGTTGACTACCAATTCAAGTATCAGATGTTTTATCGTAGGTGCATTAAGAGGAGGGAGGAAATGGAGGAGCTAACTGTAGTCTGATTAACTTTTGTCTCTCTTGTGTTCTCTCTCTCTCTCTCTTTCTCTCTCTCTCTCTCTCTCTCTCTCTCTCTCTCTCTCTCTCTCTCTCTCTCTCGTGTGTGTGTGTGTGTGTGTGTGTGTGTGTGTGTGTGTGTGTGTGTGTGTGTGTGTGTGTTGGTGTTGTTGGTGTTGTTATCACTGTCATCATTGTTGTTGATGGGAATCCAATCTGGGGTCTTACTCCCACTAAGAATGTGGCTTTTATCCCCAAGTCAAATCCCAGCTCTTGGGTTTTACGTGAATGGATTTCATCTGGCATTAACTACAAAGTGATGATGAAAACTCTTTGTTGCTAATGTGGAAAACCAGACAAAATTTTCCAGTTTTCTTCTGTGAGAGATTTGTGAAGCTGTTTTTTTGTGGTTCTTTATTAATTTTCTAATTGAAGAAGACATGTTGTACAGTAGAAATAAAATCTTGAAAGTAATGTGCATAAACAAATGCCCATGTTTTGACTCTATTATAGTTCTGAGAGTTTCTTATTTTTTGCGCTTGTAAATATTGTGTGTGTGTGTGTGTGTGTGTGTGTGTGTGTGTGTGTGTGATACTGACTTGCTTGTAGCTGGTGCTTAAAATTATCCCTGTTTTATTGTTGGTGTTTAAAACAACTACTTCTGATTTATATTTTTCTTTTATGGAGAGACCAGGAAAACATCACCAGTAACATTAGAATCCAGGAGTCTTTGTACGTGTCATCTCATCAAAGTGCCCTGCCACCACCAGCTCCATAATCAGCGAATATCACAGGGGAAGCTCCCTGGAAGAAAGGGGATTGCAGTGGGCTCTGCCGGGTGGCAGGATATTGCACAGCTGGATTGAGTTTCATTTCCGCTGAACATCCATATTCTTAAGCCTTTGGGACTCTGCTAAACACAGCCAGTCCAATGCCAAGTTCAGTGGTACACAATAATCCCCCTTTGACACTGTGAAAGCTCACATCTTTCTCCCTCGTTAGTGAGTTTTCAAAAATTAACTGACAGAGACTGGATGGTAAAATGGGTGGAAGAGCAGGTATCTGCCTCTACCTATCTACCCAGTGAAGTAGCAATATCATAATAATGGCTTGCTGTATAAGGTAAGGTACCACATATCCTTTTTTGGGGCCAAGCAGATTGCAAATACATCCTCCTTCAATCATTTTATTAATTCAGAAATGCCGAGACCTGAAGTTCAGCACAGGAATCTACAGAACCTGCCAATTAGAATAAACCACTGAGTCCCACTAAGACTGTGCCATTTGGTTTAACAGATGACAATAATTTACCTTTGGAATATCCTTGTCACTGTAAAAAGAATTAAAATTATAACTCTTCCCCAATCTTAGTGCAGAGCTTTCTACAGACTGTGGTGTGCCGAATTTCAAGTAATATTCCTCTGTCGCCCCATATCCCCAGGTCCTGGATAAAAATGAAATGTGCATTTCATAAGAAGATCCCAGTGAGCAGTAATAAGAAAAAGCATTCAATCATAGTCAATTGACTAAGGCTGCAGGGACAGGCTCAAGCTACCATTCTTTTTTTTAATAAGAACTCAAAAAAAAATTAAATAAAAATGTTTCTACTACCAGATCCAGCTGGCTAGGAAAGGAGATGGAGTTAGTTAAGCCTTTCATACTATGGAGATAATTTGGAATAATTAATTTATAATTAATCAAAGCATCATTGATCACCTTAGCTGTAATAATAAAAAATACTAGTGAAGGCAATACATATTCCTTTAAGCATAATAGGAGATCATATAAAAATATTTGCCAGATACTATTGTACTTCATACTTCTATCAAAACAGAGGAAGGGAGTATACACTATTTTTTTCCCATTAAGTTTGAAAAACTGGCAACATTTGGTCTTTGCAGGGTCAGGATTTCTAGTTTCAGAGTTGCCAAGAAAATTGAAAACAAATTGTTCAAAGGATATTTTGACTTTAAAAAAACCAAGAAAATTTAATCATATCTTTATGAATGTGTTAGACCATAGAATCTACGCTCACCCCATTTGAAAACATTAGGCCAAATGTGGATAAGTTATTTCTTCTCAAATAATGACCAGTCCCCACCAAAGTGGTCAGACTACATTGGCATCTTTCCATCCTCTGGAAAGCACAACATTTTCCAGGATTTGGGAACAGAGGAAGCAAAATCTTCAGATCTTCTGGTAGGTGGGATTTTTATACAAATCTAGAGCAAACCTTTTCCCTTTACCCACAGGAAACCTTCCCCATGGCCAAAACCACAGCACCTTCTCTGGCTCTGAAACTGTTGGGAACTTTTACTCTTTCTCATTCACCAGGAAAAGAATTTTACTCTAAGGTCATTATAAATATATACCACTGACTACACTGTTTAAAAAAAAATCAACACAACCAGGAAGTCCAACATTAAAAAAAAATGTTTAAAATAATAGTTGTTTAGAGAGACCTCGGTGGATCCCAGTACTCCGGAATCTTCTCCTGGGTTGTGAACAATCAAAGATTTATTTGAGCTTTCTGCCTACTGGGAAATGAGGACCCAGAAGCTCATTATCATATCTATTAAAAAGCAGAAACTGGGGTATATCTAAGAAAAGATGTATTACTTTTCAAACCGCACTGCAAACTGCAGGCCAGGAGGGACTTGAACTATATAAAAATACTCTCACTTGTGGGGGAGGGGTGGAAAGAAGGCAGGATGGAGCTTCACTGTCCCAAACAGCAGGAGCACCTCCCTGTCCCACCCTGGCCACCACCAGCACAGTCCTTCTGTTTTCTTTGACCCAGGATGTCTGAAGTCAGACTCTTAGTTTGACCTGGGGACATGATGTCAGGACTCCCAAGACCCGGGGGGACAAGCCAGGGGGAGGTGAGGGAGATTTGATGAACAATGACCAGTTAAATTCTAGTTAACCCCAATTTTAAACCTTCACCTTTGCTAATTGGATTAATTTGTCAGCAGGCGATATAGTCATGAAGTCTACGAGGGCCAACTTTGTGCCATGTTATTACAAGACAGAAATCATGACTGTGGCGTGGACTGTCCTTAAGAGCGGATCTATAAGCACTCTGTGCAGAGGTAGAACGAAGTTGACCTTGAACTATAAAGTTGGAAGGGTCATTAATTACAGATATTCTCTTTACAACTCCCCAAATACGCCAAGTAAGCAAATTCTTTCTCAATTAAGAGCTTTACAAATTCAGGCTTTAATGAAATGTTAATTAAAGTCAATGGAAAAGACATGTTCAAAAAAAACAAAATAAAGTAATTAAAGGCGTCATTTTGACTTCTTTGACCGATTCAAGCATTTTGACTCTCGACTTTCAAGAATTTTAGTGCATTTTGTGGACAGAAGAATACAACCTAGAAAACCATACCGCTTTCTGGAGGGACCCTCACTACCTAATGACATGCAGTTCTTGCCTACTCATCAAAATGACAAAAGACTGTTTCCAAATGATCCAAACTCAGGGGGTGGGGGGGAGTGACTGTATGCTATTATGCTGAACTTCAATGACAAAAACATAACTTTATAGGTCTAACTTGGTTGGAGAACCTGTGAATGAACCCAATCTGAGTGAAATGGAGCCTCAGTGCCAATCATGTGTATTACTCTATAGTGAAAGTAGAACTCTTTCCAAGTCAACCCAGTTGGAATGAACAGACACGCTGTTATCTCGGAAAATATGTTAATAAGCCTGCAAAATATTGTGTTTTAGAACTGGCTAAAGGGCAAGTCGCTGTCTTCCACATTGTCTGTGTCTTGGGTGAGCCAGGACCCACATGCCTAAAGAGATACAAGGCTGCCAGTGTTCTGTACAGTCTTGAAGCTACAAAGGAAATACTGTGGCATTCCCTGCTTCTATCAAGCTAACAAAGTACAGCCCTAGAGACCAGATAGTCCAAGGGAATCTAGATTGTATTTAGGAATTCTTTTTCTTTTTTTGGTAAGAATAGTACTAAGAATATTACTGGTACATTTTCCACTTTTACCAACAGAAAAACAATTCACAGGAGACAGTAAAAATGATCAGACTATGAAAGTTAATTATACTGTGCTTCCTCCTCGTGTGTGTGTGTGTGTGTGTGTGTGTGTGTGTGTGTGTGTGTGTGAGAGAGAGAGAGAGAGAGAGAGAGAGAGAGAGAGAGAGAGAGCGAGCCCACGCTCCCCAAGTCCAGGCCAATTAATGCTCTTTTGCATTATCAAAACCAGATCTGGTCACCTGTTGACAATCGAAATAGAAAAGAAACAAAGCCAAATGCTGGGATGAAGACAAAATAATGGAAAATAATGGATGTTGACAATAAATTATCAAAACAATAATCATGTTCAGCCAATCCCTTTGTGGGAAACCGTCATTACGATGACAGTGCCAGCTGTCTGAAACTTGAATTTCAGCGCTTGCTTGAGGCAAGCCATTTGGAATGCTAGTTGAGAATGTTTTATAGCCCCAGCAATATGTTTTACTAACCTCAAATACTGTGATGATGCTTTCAATAGTAACTATAATTTGTACACGGGGGCTTCAGGGTGAGTGCTGCTTTCTATGAAAAAAGTCTTCTGCACAGTCAAAGTCCAGGAATTTTGGGGTACCTGGATTAGTCCAGTCTACATGACTTTTGACACTGGGCATCCCTGCCCACCGATGAGACTTAAGGATGTTAACTTTAGGTACATCCTTTCAAGTTGCTTGCACAGAAACAGAAACTCTCCATTGGAGACTAAAGAGCCTATGGTTTACCATCAGGTGGCCCCTAGACTTTACTCGAGGCCTATACAAGCAACCACTCTCTTAACCCAAGACAACCCAGAATCAGACAGAATTCTGTTCTGTCACATTGTCAAGAGCACATATCTGTATTTCCCTGATAGTGGATTAGCACTGAATTTGTACATTAAGATAATGATTAATGTTGCCTTTAAGCACAGTATGTTTGCCTTAGTCACTTTCCCTGTTGCTATGGTAAAATATTCTGACACCTGATTGTAGTCCAAGGGGGAGCCCATCACGATGGGGAAGGAAGCTTGAAGCAGTTGTTTTTATAGAATCCGCTCTTCCGAACACACAGCAATGAATGTCTGCTGCTGCTTAGCTCCCTCTTTCTACTACGCAATCCAGGATCCCAACCAGGGAATAGGATCTCCAACAACTGGAAAATTTTCCCACACCAACTAATGCTCTCAAGAAAATCCCACATAGGCAGCACCAGAGGCCCATTTCTCAGGTGATTCAAGATGCTGTCCAGTTGACAATTAGCACCATCACAAGGCTCCAGCCTATAACTCATCTCTAAGACTTTTTGAAATTGTCCTTCTCACACACACTTGATGTAGGCTATGAACGTTGACAACTGATGCCCACCTAAGATTAATTACAATTTTCATTAATATTATAATATTTTTAAGAGAGTGTAATTGTATACATAGCTGTAGGTTAACATTACTGGCATTATTTGTCTGTTTAGAATTGACAAATCATCTTATGTTCATTATCCCACACCCAAAAGAGCACCCCTGACATGGTTAATGTAATCTTATAGCTGAGGAGTCAGTTCTGTGATGAACTAGGTTATATGTTTTCTGAGATCAGCATGCAAAGCTATACAGCACAATTTACAGCACTTTACATTTCCTTTAAAAGTAACAATCAACTCATCAAAAATATTAAGTATCAATCAGTTCTATATATAGGTGCTAAGAAAAAAATATTCCAGCTGGAGATCCCAGATATCTAATAGAGTGGAGCTACTCCATAAACCACCTTGTATCATTCCAGGTGAGAAAAATCCTGGTTCTAGAAATGGCATCTGATGACCTGCAAAACACAAACCTACTGGTAGAAACAGTGGGGAAACGCATGACACCTATGGTCAACATCCACGAAGTAGATTTTTCTCTGGCAACAGTCTCTTCCTGTGGATTGGCTCAGACTGTATCAATTATCTCATGAATGACTCTATGGAAGCCTTACATACAAGTACTGTTCATATGTGTAGACAGATGCACTTCTGGTTGAACGTGTTACATGTCATTCTCTAGCACAGTGCGTGGCCCAGAAGAGAGACTTTATAAATATGAGATTTATGAACTAATATCAACACATTTCATTGGTACTGGCCAGGCTCACCTCTTGAAGGGGTTATAGAAGAAGTGTTTTCGCAAAACAATAGCTTCTTCCTCTCTTTTCAAAGTATTGGCTTTGTAATTCTAGATGCTTGTATATGAATTTATAGCAGGCCCTGTTGGAAATTACTATGCTGAGAAACAAATGCTCTACTTAATTGGCATCTGTAATGCAACTTTTCAATTAATTAGTATTTTCTTACAGAGGCAAAGGTACCATTTATATACTACATATGATATTTACCACTTTAGTGCTTCTGTGAAAGTGATTTTGTAGGAAGTAGGCAAACGGGATTCATAAAAAGCTTCGGTTATCTGCATAGCATGAATGAGTCAACTCAAAGGGGCACTTCTCAGCCGACACTCGACGTGGGGGATGCTTGGGTAGAAAGGAACATTCTTCTGAAAGCCAGGCTAAGATGCCTACAGTCCGGCACTACACGGAGGCTGATGGATGTGAACTAAAATGAGCTGACTCTGCACCAGTTTCCACACTTAAGTGGCGTGACCACCTGGCAGGTCAAAGAAGCTCTTACTACAGCATAGCCTTTTGGAGATGGAATTGGCATGACTTTGTGTTCTTGCTTTGTATAATAAGTTGGTTTTCATTTAACAACCAGGATTGGTAACTTGAAAAATGTTTATATTTGTTTATCATCAGGCGGTATAATCAGAAACAACTGTGATTTCATTCATTTAAATGCACTTTCTGTTAGAATAAACAGGACTTTTTTTTTTTTTTTTTTTGCATCGCAATAGTGACCTTCTAAGTGTAGTTACTTAGCTTTTGTTTCCAAATGCTGCAAGCATCCAAGCACATCTTTTCTCTCATAGCCTTCCTGCTGGTTCAGGACTTCTCTCAGTCTTGTGACGTCTGCAGAGGCTTGGTGAAAAGTCCATACTCTATTACTTTCACTGTTATCCTTAAATGACAATTACACTCTTATTTTTATTTTCTGTTACAATGGTTTACAGGCTCCCTTGCTTTCCCACCAACTCTTTAAGCAGAACTCATTCGCTCATGGATTTGTCTCTTCACCCATCCACCCAATCACTCCTATGTGATCTCCACCGTATGGTCAAGAGAGTGGGCATTGTATAAGCAGCAAAGACTAGGTCTTCATTACTACCCATGAAAGTTCTACAATCTAGTTAAAGAGATAGGACCCCCCCCCAAAAAAAAAATGACTGTAGTAAGATGGTCCTAGAACCTGATACCTTTTTGGAAAATTCTGGCTTTGCTTCTTGTTAACCTTATTTGGGGGCAAGTTGCTTAATCTAGCTGTGCCTCAGTTTATATTACTGTAAAGTAAGCAAATGATAGTACTTCATGGAATTGTGGTAAAGATTAATGAGATAATATACATCCTGTCAGGACACCGCTGGTTAGTGAAAGCATTCAATAACAGTTCGTTACCACGTGGACGCCAAGAATAAAGAAATGCAATATAATCTTCAATAAAAGAAGGAACAGAGGAAAGGGTTGAGATCTCCCACAACTTAGAATTGAGCAATCCTTTCTACCAGTTGATAGTCTCAGAAGACCCCATTGTCCCAGGCAACTGAACTGTGACTGGAGGTATCGATGGGTGCAGGTTAGGGGTGGGACAGGAACATGCAAGACCTGGAATTTTCTAAGGACTGCCTGTCACTCATCAGAGCAGATCATTTCTGTGAAACTGTCCTCATCCTATGGGTTCTAACCTGGAAAGTTGTTATTCCATCCCCTGATGCTTGGTGGAGATTTCTACACACGCCTTTTGGGATAGGGAGCAGGCAGACTGTAGTGGGAGACATTCTGTCATACCTGCTCATTCTTTACTGACATCTTCTGTTATCACACTGCAGTAAAAGAATACTTTGGTGGGTTATTCCATCCCCCCTGCATAATAGGTTACTTAAAGTGACAGCAAGGGGCTTTGCAGATCCAGTACACAGCTCCCTGCCTAGCGCACAATACTAAGCAGACATTCAGTAAGGATGATGGATCAAAACGGAATCATGAGTTATTATAAGGAAGTCAGGAAACCTAAGGCCTCAGGGCCTGATTTACTCTGTTAGATTTCAAGTGGCTCCATGCTTTAGCCATGCTGTATTCATACACATTGGAGTGAGAGTGGTTCTCTAAACCCATCATCAACTGTCCAGAGGAAGAATGGACAGAGCTCCTTGGGGCCTTGAACAGGAAAGTTCACCTTCAGCGTCTAGGAGTTTCCAAGCAGTTCACAACGGGATGGCTGCAAAGTTCAGGGCCAAGGAATCCCTGTTGTTGGAAGGATGTCCCAAACTCAATCAAGCTGAAACGGACTTGGCTGGATCTTAAAAGCACTAAGCACATCATGGAAAGCTAAGTGTGGTCACTTCCCCTTCTAGCAAAGGAAACAAAAAACTACCTCAACAAGAAATAATTCTGGGATCACACACTTTCCCCGTGGCCTCTTTGCTTGTACCAGCATACTGTAGGAACAAAGACCTTTATGAATGAAAAATCATGGGCAGGGAGACTGCTTGGTGGGTAAAATGCTTACTGCACAAGCATGAGACCTGAGTTCAGATGCCTGGCATGCTCATAAGAAGTTGGGCAGGGCAGCATGTGCCTACACCTCCAGGACCAGCCTCCATGCATGCAGCGCAGATGGAATACCTGAACACACCCATGTGCATATGCACACACACATACACACACACACACACACACACACACACACAACGAAAATACAATAACTAAAAAAAAAGCATTGCCAATTGGAAATACACACATTCAAATGCTCAACAGAGTATCCCAAGTGGATAAAAGATTGTTTAAATTTTACTCTTGGTGATTTTAGAATAAACTGGTATTCAAGTAGGCATTATATGGTTACTTTACTTTGACATAATGCATCAAAACCTCTCAGAGTCAAAATTGCATTGCTGTAACTGAAGTAAAACCTTCATTGGAAAGTTATGAAGACTAATTTATAGCATTTTTTATTCATTCCTATTTTGTTTGTTATTTTCTTCCTTGTCCACGCCGCCCCAAAATGCCACAAGCCAGGAAAAACCTTCATGCCATGGAAAACTCTAGTTGGAAAATACTAAACTACATTAACAAGTTGAGAGTGTGAACTCCTTCATTACTTCAGAGTAAAAATTGAAGAATAATAAAAACCAAGAGGTTAGCAGCTTTGCAATTCATGTTTCCTTGCAATATGAATTAAATGGTTAGAATTGGATGGACTCCAATCTAGTTGGCATCTACCAAAAGCCTTGGGTCCTCTTTCTTCCATTAGGAGGAATCTCTGTTTCAGCAATCCCTTTCATACCTATATTCACTTGACACACAATTGAGTACTTCTTGTCAATCTTGTTTAGTAATGGAATCAACACGTCCAGAAACCAGTTTTTCTTTTCCTCATCCTATAAAGAGAAAATGCTGTCTCTTTTCAGAGACAGAAAGCAAAAGCTGAAAGGAAAAGCCAGTGCTCTGTCTTCTGGTCATGCAGTGTTCTCTTTCATTGAGCTCCCAACCCGGATGCTCCCTACTGTCCAACTGCCGAGGTACAGAATTACTTGCAATGTGCAAGACCAAGTGAGACACCCAATGACCAGACTGTGCCTTCAAGAAATGAAGGGTAGACTCTGGCAATTGGTTTCAGTGCAGACAAACATTGAATTGTGGTGTACCTGGTCCGTGAGTCTGGTCTCAACTTCCACACAGGTCTGCAGATTTAGTCCACATTGAGATTAGTCCCCACATCCTGCACCTGTGGTAGACTTCCAATGGTTGTGGGGAAGGCACTGAAGTGAAATTTTTGAATCTATACATTGGACTTGCAGTTTTCACTGAGCAATCATTGATTTTAGAGTCTGTCAGAATAGAAATGAGTTGGTTTCTCTTTTTGTAAACAAATGGCCCTACTTTTGGGTATGTGGGACTGAACTCAAAGGTGTAAGTGTATTTTTGAATTTGAATATCTAGTTGGATGGTTATGAAATCAGTTGTACATGATTAAGGGGGAAGTCATATCCTCAGGACGTATTTGAGAAAAAAAAAGGCCAACCTTTAATCACTAATGGGCTTCATGGCTACTCCTCATCCAGAAAAACCTAGTTCTTAAATCATTTTGTGAGTTCTCCATACGTGTATGAAGAGGAGAGAGGTGCATATTCCGTGTCTTCCTCTATCACTGTCCACATTGTCTTTAGAGATAAGGTCTCACTGAACCAAAGCTGGCCATTTTGTCAGGCTGCCTGGCCACCAAGCTCCTGGGTTCTACTTGTCTCCTATCCCCAGTGTTAGAGGTATAGGCTTATACACCCATTCCCATGGAGTAGGTGAGTGCTGGGGACTTGACCTCAGGTCCTCTTGCTCTCACAGTAAGAAACCTTACCCACTGAGCCATCCCCCTAGCCCCTCTGTACCATTTTTAAAGCAGTCAAGTTAATGTGACTGAATAATTCTTATCCAAGAAATTCCTCTGAGTAACTGTATAGTTCAAGTGTTGTATAGCTACTTCATTTGTTTCAGGTTCGTTTCAATGTGTTTATAGTTGCATTTGTATCTTTATCTAGCTGGTGGAAAGATATGAATAAAAAAGCTTGTAGCATAGCATGTTTTCCCTTCATTCATCAAGACAACTTTGATGCATATATGGTATATATTATTAACTAGTCATTATTCATTTTGTATATGTATATTTATAAGCTTGTCATACAAATATATGCAGTAACATATGTATCCGCAATAGATTCAGAGCTGCATGCCTATATATGCTAAATATATCATTTAATTAAATGTATGTAATATACTATATATTTAGTTAAACAAAGATCGTTAATTTAGCATATTGAAAATACATAGTTTCTCATGTTAGGTATGAAGGTAGACCCAAATGAGTTTGTAGAGGCTTGTTGCTGTGAACAGTGTTGGATTTTTTCATTTCAGTTCCCCTTCAGTGCGAGCACATATACTTCATTTTAAAAAATGATTCTGCCACTTTTGTTCAATTGAATTTGTTAAGTGCCAAATCCCTGAGTCATACCCTTTTTCCTACTCTGAAATCTGTGCCAAGTTCTGTCTCCAAGCAAAGCAGAAATAAACACCTTTCACTGACACTTCCATCTCTTGGTCAAATTGGAGGGCACCCTCCCCTCCCCGCAGCCCTCTGACAGCATCCCTTTCTAGAGCCCCTGATTTCCTCTTTCTATTCTCTCCCAGAATCTGTTTGCAAACATTCTGTGGAACTGGCAAGTTGTTTGCTCTGCCTTTGCATTGCAGTCTGCCTAATGCAATTATTTGTAAACTGCCGCCATAACTCTTTCTTGGGTAATGTCTGCAAACTGTTTACTAAACAGTAAACTTAATCATGCATTCATTGTTGCGAATGTCTCCAAATGGCTTCAGAGTGGAGCTGACTTGACATTTTTGCCTCTTTGCAAAGCCACGGAGGCTGTTTTCTGAATACACACCAAGCTCCCTCACATTTAGTCCTTCTGTGTGCTGTTCCTCCTCTAACCTATTACAAACTGGGATGGCTTCTCATCTCGGTCAGCGAATCTACCAGTGCAGGTGCATCCAAAGGAAAGTGGGTAGGAGCTAAGGCACTCATCTCCAACGAACAAGGAGCAAGTGGGAATCATGGCACAGACAAGAGTGTAAATATTAAGCATTGCACGGGTGTTTACTGAATATGTTAGCTTGCCTCATCCAAGCATGCCTTTGTCTTGGACATCTGATAGGGGTGATAAGGGAATGAAGAAAGGACAGACACACAGACACATGTACAGAAAAGTGGACCGCGTGTTCTCTGAAGGAGTCTCACTGGCATGCAACAACCTCAAACTTTGGCACAATGATCACACATACCTCAGGCAGGAGGAGTTAGTTTGATATAAGGACTCTGCACGGGAGCAGTCTCAGGGTGCGAACAGCCAGGAGGAGGAAGCCGCGGGCAACGCTTCCTGTACATTCTGCCAGCATTCACACTTGGAGCAGAGTCAGGATTTGCCAGTTGCCTGAGCCTGATCTGGGGAAGGCTCTAGCAATTCACATGAGTGTGAGAAATTGGGGTCCTTGTCAATAATAATACACATTCCTTCAGGATCTCATCTGTTCCTTACACATTCACTCAGGGCTGCCTCCTCTACGCACGCTCTTTTGAAAACATTTTGAGAAACTTCCTGAGAGATGTGCTGTGAAGACACAGCTCTGTCCATCTGAGTTAATATTGGACATGATTGTGAGAGGGTAAAGAAAAGTCAAAATGACTTCTAACTTTCAAATCTAGAGAGCTGAAGGAATTATAGTCTTCTTATTGAGAGCAGACAAACGTGATGTAGTCTGACTTGGGGAAGAATATGAACAAATACTGCATACAATATTTGGAGCTGGGTCAACAGCAAAAGGTGTTAGCAGATCAGCCTGTCAGAATCATTTATCCAATAGTCTGAGTTGGTGGGTGATACTGGTTTGGGAATAAACAAGGTTTCTCATTGTATGCGATAAGGAGGAAGGCTGACTCTTATGTAAAGGAACTTTTAGTGGAGAGTGGGAGGGGGAAACATTTAGGAGGGAAACAGACACTGGAAATGTCTCAGGGTGCCTGCGATGGTCCACTGTGGAATGGGCTATCACAGGCATGGAGAAGGCAGCAAGGGCACACTGATCACACCAATGATGGAATGGGCTATCACAGGCATGGAGAAGGCAGCAAGGGCACACTGATCACACCAATGATGGAATGGGCTATCACAGGCATGGAGAAGGCAGCAAGGGCACACTGATCACACCGATGATGGAATGGGCTATCACAGGCATGGAGAAGGCAGCAAGGGCACACTGATCACACTGATGATACAATGGGCTATCACTGGAAATACCTAAGCAAACTCGAGGCCATGGGTGGGTCTGATGGGTAAAGGTACCGGGAAAGCCAAGGGGAACTCCAGTGGCTGCCTCCTCAGTGGCAGACTTTAGCTACAAAAGGAGAGAGGCTGAGAAGGGGCCCATGGAACTTCCTCAGTTGGCCCATTGTTTCTCTATTTCCAGTCTTGCCTCAGAACAGCGCTCTGAAATCATTAACATCTCCCCACCATCCTCAGGGATCCACTTACAAAATTGCCAGCTTAATTAATAGAAAAAAATAGAAGCAATCAGGGAAGGGCTTGCACACGTTTGTCCCTGCGTCACTGTCTACGCTGTTAGTCTACTATTTTTCCCATCCCTTTTCGCATACTCAAGGATGGC
This sequence comes from Peromyscus eremicus, assembly GCF_949786415.1. Taxonomy (NCBI): domain Eukaryota; kingdom Metazoa; phylum Chordata; class Mammalia; order Rodentia; family Cricetidae; genus Peromyscus; species Peromyscus eremicus. Next base: position 127,502,583 of record NC_081416.1, on the reverse strand, counting down.
TCCTACCGTTTCCGTTTCCTGTTCTTATAGCACCAGTGTCCCCTTATTTACGTACTGATGCCCTCGAGTTCTTTGCTGTTCATGACTGTCTCTCTCCAGTTCCTGCTCCCTATCTCCACCTCTAGTTGTAGCTTCCAACTCCCCTTTTCTAGCCTTACTGAGTTCTTCAACGCGGCTTTCCACATCTCACCTCATCACTGAAAGAGGTCATACTGAGGTTACCCATGATGTTCCCATGGTTAAATCCACAGGTAGATCTGTAAGTCTCACTTTATATGTCACTGATATCTCAAAACTTGTCCTTACTTCACCTTCCAGATACAGTTTTCTCTTGGTTTTCCTACATCCTGGAAATATTTCATGTCTTGTTGCTGTTACCTCCTCATACAGCTAACTCCTAGGTAGCAGCATGGGACAGCGATTTTATCTTTTGACTGCATCTCATCTTTATCTCCTTCTAAGGGAGCTTCCTTACTTTAGCTTCAATTATCATCTAAAAATTGATAATTCCAGAATAGTATCTTGAACCTAGACCTCTACCCTCCAGTCTAGATATTGTGTGTGAACATGGATCCCTGTGAGCTTCCAGATAGTAACTGGAAAGTAGTGTTATGGGAACCACATTCAGGAGACATAACCGCCAATCCCTTCTGAAAGCCCAAATGGAGACATTTTTGAGTCTGGGGGTCCTTCCTTTTCTTCTCTTCTTTCTTTACGCTCTCATCTTTTATTTGCTTCTTTCTTCATTTTGTAAAATGCTCATTATTTATTTATTTACTTAGATAGGGTCTCAATAGGCTGTCCTGAACTCATTATATTGTGCAGGCTAGCCTGGAACTTGTAGTGGTCTGTTTTCTGTGTCTTGAATGCTGGAATTCCACCAAGCCTGGCTTCATGGGCTTTTTGTTTGTTTGTTTTGACTTTGTTTTTATCTTAGTAAGTAGCCACTTCATCCATCCAGCTGCCCAGGAAAAGACAAAGTGAATGTTCTCTGTGTTTTATTTCATTTCACGATCTAATCCATCAGCAAATATTGTCTGTCTTTGAAATTGTTAGCATCTGATCCCTTCTAGACATATTCAACACTACCTTCTTGTTCTGAATCATTATCGTTTTCTTCCTAGATCATAATGCTGGTCTTCGACATGGTCATCTTGCCCACCTAAGAATCTCTTCTCCATAATAGCCAATACTAGCTTATGAAAACAGTATTCATATTAGTCTTCCATTAAGAGGCCTACGATAGAATCTAAAGCAATTGTTCTCAACTTTCCTAATGCTGAGACTCTTTAATACAATCCCTCATGCTGTGGTGACCCTCAACCATAAAATCATTTTCATTGCTACTTTGTAACTGTAATTTTGCTACTGTTATGAATTATCATGTCAATAGCCATGTTTTCTGATGATCTTTGAAGGTCTTATGTGCCTCTAGACAAACTTAGCATTTTAAACTCTGTGAGCGTTCTGTTCCCCCTAACTGCTACAATCTTCTGTCCATGTCTACATGATGTGCTTCTTCCTTTCCTTATATACATATTTGAGTGGAGCACTATCTGAAGCCCTTCCTAGAGAAAACACAATCCCCAGTATCCACGCTTCCTCTTTCTCCCTGTCTGCTCAGAGCATCAACTTCGGACCTATGACACTTGTTTGTGTCCATTTGCTTCCATCTCATCAAATGCATGATCTGTAAAAACTGGCCTTTATTTTCCTCAAGGATGCCTTCTTCGTTGACCACTTTGATAGGCACTCTGACACATGGCTCATGTTCAACGCGGCTTGAAGTAGGTAAAAACTCAACTAAACAAAGAGAGGTTGAACAGTGCCTAATGTCATCTGCCTGTGGTTGCTGTCTGAACCAGGGTTTTTCCAGGTTCTTGGTATATTATTTGAAGGATTGGGAAAACGAACACAGAAAAAACAAAGCACCAAAGAAGTTTTATTGAGGCCAAGGGAAAGTACAAGTTTGGTATACACTGTGAAGAGAGGCAGTAGGCAACCTGAGTGAGCGAGTCCTCACCAGCCCTGCTTGCGATGGGGCTTCTCATTGTGGAGTCCAAGGAAAGGAGGAGGTGGTTGTTAAGGGTGTAGTGTGGGTGTCCTCTCTTTGATTGACAGACGAGTATATCAGCTTTTCTTTATTGCTCATGTCCTTTCCTATGATGCATCTGATGTGAATCGTGCACGTGCCCAATTATGCAAAGTCATGAGATGTAAGATGAAATTCCCCCTAAAAGTTCACTCAAAGGACATACTTGGATTTATTGTGGATGCACCCATACCAGTCCAGGCTGGATCCTGGATCCCTCTTGGCCTATGTTTAGTAAAACAGGCAATTACTAAGCAGTTGCAAAGAGGGGTAACCTATTTTCCTTGTTTAAAGAGCAGGTATACATGCAGGCCGACACAGGTGGGAATGTTCTAGGTTGCCAAGTGCTCAGTCAGGAGAGGAGTGTGCACAGAATTCCACCCGAGTGGAGCTCCAGGTTGCTGAGCCATCCCTATGCTGGCCATCTTTACTAGCTCACTATCTAGGACATCACATCGGCTCAGTTAGCATCTATTGAATGACTGAGGAAGTTTCCAGAATTGATGAGACCTAGAACTGCTCATATGCTGAAGTCAAGAACCAGTGAGAAAAAGCTACTGTTGAATACCAGTTAGGTAACATGTGAATATGTGCTCATCAATAGGAAAAAGGAGCATCAGAGGACTTTGTATCATCATGACATTGCTTGAAGGGTTCTCACAGGGAAGGGTAGAACACACAGACTGACTGCTCCCAGGCAAGGTGATGCAAAATGCTCCCAAGTGCAACAGTATCCAGAAACCAAATCCAGGCAATCAATCAAAATTAGAAGGCAAAACAAATCACAAAGACCCAAGAGCTAGAATTCAACTGAGGCAGAGTCACACCGGAAGCCAGCTTCCTAGAGAGTTAGCATCTAAAAGCCAGCCATGGGTTAAAATGGATTAGCAACAAGAGATCAAGGCAGCCATACATACAGACATCTAAGCTCACATAGAGTGTATTCCCAGCCTAACACCTAAGATCTGCCTCTGGGTTACAGAAAAACAGAGCACAAACACATCACATGGTCCAGGCACTCAGGTCCAGACACAAATCTGTGCCTACACGAGGCCAGCTCTACCTATACCAGGCCTTGTACCTATCCCAGGCGGTTTCTGATCCAGTATGAGTGCTTGCTTGTGTGACATAAGGATATGTCAGCCAAACCTCTGCAAAATCAGACTCCTGATTGGCCAGCTCTGCAAAGGCCTCCTTTCTGTGGGAAATCCACCTTCAAATTTTCCAAACCATTCCATTAGAATCAGATAGTGTCTATTTGTAGAACTGGTCACAAAATACAACTTACAAAGTTCTTCCAAACCACTCAACCTACCAGCATCTCAGCTTTCCAAGGTTTCCCTCTCTAACCCAAACCCACAATCCCCAGGCCTTCCGCATGCACGTTTTACAGAAAACAGTCTTTCCTCCTGCCAGTCCACCCCTTCCCCAACCACAATGACCAGAGAGACCATTCTGGAAGCTGCCAGCCACTGCTGGAAATCATACTTTGGTTTCCACTCATCTTCATCTCAAGGAACAAACCTCCGCTACGCAACTGTTAAGTGAATCACCAGAGGTCATTTAAGAAATGCGACACTTACTTGAATCAATGTCTTCTTGAGGCTTGTGAAGGGTGCAGCAGGCATAAAATTTAATATTGATTGTTGGGGTGCATTCCATTCCTCCTTTCAGAGTCATTGCAGAACGACAAATACTTTTTTTTTTTAAATTTTGTAATCTATAGCACGACGTGTCTCCTGGTTGCACACCAGTCCTGGGCCTGCTGGTTTTTTCTTTCTGGCCACTTGTCTCTGTAGTTTCTGCCCGCCTTAAATTTCCTAGTTGCGCCCGTCATCCCCTCTGCTCACTTCTCTTAGCTCCTGCTCTAATTTCAACTGTCATTTCCCCTGCTCTCTCGAGTGCTCCGAGCTCCTGTTCTAATTTTTCAAGCCTTCTCCCAGTGCTGTCCTCCTTTCTGCCTCCCTGACCGGCTCTCTCCTGCCCGCTTTCCCTTTCTTGCTCTTCCATATCCCAACAGAACCTTCATCTTCGCTTTGGCTGCCACATCTGTGCGCTGCCCAGCGATAAAAGCAGCCAGTTACACCGTGTCCGGTCCGGTGGAAACACATCTCAGAATCACGAAATGAAAAGGAGGCTATCTTATCATCTTTTAACTCCAAATTTGAACCCTACCTCCCCTAAATATTTTCTTTCCTCCCATTTCTTGTGGATACTACTTTCAAGCAGTGTAATCTAACAACATTTCTGCCTTGATTGATGAGAGTGAAATAGAGGGAGTTGTTTTGAAGACTCGGTATTCCATTGTAATTCTGGACCAATTTAACTGTGTGAGGTTGAGAAGGATTCCCAGGAAGTTTGAGGTGACTGTGGCAATCACGTTCAGAATCCGCCAGGAATCCCAACAACACTCAAATGAAGACTAAGTTACTTATTTGTAAGAGACATTTCTCCTGGGGCTTTCTCCCCCCTCAGTTACATATGAGAAACAATGCACTCTTGTTAATCACAAGCGAAGTGATCTGTATCGTTTCCAAAGGAACACACTGAATGTATTAATGGCAAACTCTCTTAAGGGCATTCAGAACACACTGGCCAGGGATCATATGGAAGAAATCCCCAAAGAGTGTGACAGAGGGATGTGGAAAGGACATCTATGGATAAGGGATTCTACCTGTTTGCTCTTCAGAAAGCCCGGGCTATTCACTTGAAACTGTCCCTGCGTCGGGATTAGAATAGCTCTGCGTTCAGGCATGTGTTTGTACAAATGCATTGAGAGGCTGTGCTGGGACTCATTTGACCTCTGGGATACTTTCCAAGGGTGAGAACATCTTCTAGCCTTATATAGACTTTTCTTATTATCAGTTTGCAAATTAAATCCCTTACTCAGCTACCTGGTGGTTTCCAAGAGACTGTTTTTTATTTTATGCAATTAACTGGTTGTTTTTTTAGCAAAATGCTTTTTCCTCTGGAAGCCAGCGTTGAAGTTTAAGAACGAGGAAAACAACGATATCGATGAAGCGAGAGTTCAAAACTAATATCCACCCCCACCCCCAATGCTCTGTTTTCTAAAGCATAGCCACTCTTGCTGGAGCCAATTTCAAAACACTTGGCGAAAACATGAGGGACACAATCTACTCCACTGTGGACTATTATCATTATCTCTTACAGATGGTAAATGAAAGTTTGGGGTTGTGACATTCAACCCGCGTTGACTCAATAAACTTTCTGAGTGTCCACTTTGTGCCTAGCCCTGTGATGACGGGTGCAGGGGTCATAAAGATGAATAAGCAGAGCTCCTTCTCTAGAGGCACTTCCTGTGAAAGGTCATGTCAAAGGTCAACCAGAAAGCCTAAGTCTCATCTGAAAACCTCAAACCCAAATGCCCTTCTCAGCACACTAACTCCAAAGTTAAATCACCCCAGAGCATCGGCCTTAAAGAAAAGAGCATAAAACACAGGAATAAACGGGTGTGCCCACGTTGAATTTTCCTCTGCTGATTTTCCAGATTGCCGGAATATACTCACACTCCTCAAATGCATGGTGGAGACAGTAGAGAATGAAAGGCAAATCTAGCCCCGTGTAACTTTCTGATGATTCCCTGCTTCTAATTAAGCTATTTTCCTTTTCTAACCATCTCCAGGTTTTTTCTCCCCTCTCCATGAGAATGAAGAGGATAACAAGAGCAGAGGGGAGGGGGAGACTCCTAGCTCTGTTGAGAAACAGGAAGTTATGTGAAACCCTGTTTGCCCTCTCCGCTGTGAAGAAGTTCGCTGAAGAGGCACAACCCTGCACTCTGCTGCGTAAACCACCTACAGAAGTGGCAGGGGTCACCATGGGAAAAGAAGGAGTGCCTTGGGCCCGGAGTGGGAAGAGTCAGTGCATTCAGCCATCTCTAGATGAAAAAGGGAAACTATTGGGCACTCCGCTCTTTCAGGAGTCTCGGTACTTTCTTCCTGTTTTTCTTCCTCTTCCCACCCGCCCCTCTTCTTCTCACTCTGTTTCTCTTTACCCATCTTGTCAATTTTGAATCAAGAAGCCCATAGGTATGCTAATCTTTTCAAATGAAGTCTAGTGACCTCAGTTGAGTCTAGCCTATGGTACTCTTCTGTTTTGATGACACCAATAATCCATCGGAGATTTTTTTTTTTTTTTTTTTTTGGTCCCTGCAGTTCTGATGACAAGAACGAAAAGGGAAGTAGTAGTTACAACAGGAAGGTTCCCCCTGCTTCCCCCCCCCCATTTGTAGGGTTTTCTGGCAATTCCAGGAGAGCCTGACCGGGGGGGGGGGGGGTGGGGGGGGGGGGTGGGGGGGGTGGGGGGGGGGTGCAATCACTGATGACTGTGACAGTGCTGAGCCAGCAGAGTTCTTTTGGGGATGAGGCCTGTATGTTTTGCAAGAAGGTTCTATGGCTAGAAATAGGGTTTTAACAGTGGTTGATCAAAGAATCGAAGGAGAATTTATTACTACCCACTGATACGTCTAGAAACAGAGAGAGAGAGAGAGAGAGAGAGAGAGAGAGAGAGAGTACATTTTATCCTGTTTTGTGGATCTGGTTGCCTTTTGCTTTTTTCATTTTATTGTGTGTATTCAGTCATAGGATGAAAATGTCTTTATAGCTTCCATGGTTCCACAAATAATTTGGCAGAAAATTCTGATTTTAGGCCCATGTGATTGCGTGGCCTTGCTTAAATTTCTGTTTCTGTTTGGTCAGTTCAGCATTAGCTACACTGTGCCTTTTAAAGAACCTTCTTAGGAGGCAGCATTTAGTCTTTGGGGTAGCCAAGGCATCATTTCATTTATGAGGCCAGCATTTAATTTTCTGCTCAGGGGAAAGTGGCGCGGGCTGTGGTTCAACCTTCAGTGTATGATGGCAACTCCTAGCCGGCATGTTAGGCACAACTTGCTGGCCCCACCTCCTGAAGTTATCTCTGATTCTGAAAAAGTAATTGAAAGGCCCAAGAATACGAATTGTTTTTACTTTCTTAGACACAGTGCTGGTCCCAGGACTCCTTAGATTGAGAATTATCTACTAACTTATCCTTTCTTGATAAATGGGCCAGTCATCAGAGAATTGCCCAGAACATTTTGATTCAGTGAATTTGAGATAGAATGTGAGTCAATATTTTTTCTCATTTAAACTCTGTATTTTTTCAAATTTGCAATTTTTTTGAGACTTGAAATTATTTTAAAATTTATTTTTGTTTTGTGCCTGTGAGATATGTGTGAGGCACATGTGCCAGGGTTCACAAGTGGAGTCAGTTTTCTCTTTCCATCTTTTCGTGAGTTCCAGGAACCCAACTCAGGTCCTCACACTCTGCAGAAATTGCCTTGAGCTATCTCTGGGCTCTCTGGGAGCCCAGCTTGGAGACTGGCTCCCACATTTTACGACAGGGTACTCTTGAGGAGAGAGGGATAAGAAATATTTAGATAGAAAGATAGTGTAGAGACGACAGACAGAAACACAGGATAGCCTCAGGAGGGCCTGGATCATTATCCACCGGCCCCTTTTGTCTCTTCTAAAGGGTTATTTATAGGAATGTCAAGGGGTGGAGCAAAAGACCTCCCCCCAGCACAGCCAAGTGCAGACCCTTCCAATCACCTGGTAGTCACACATGTGGTCAAGCAATCCTCTAATGCAGCCCTGCTGGGTGAAGCAAGCTCAGATCTCACTAGGAAACCTTTGTGGGCCTCCACAACACTCCCAATTTTGTAGCTTTTTTTTTTTTTTTTTTTTTTTGTAGCTCTCGTTGAAACTTCCTTCTGGGAAATTCATTTTCTTTCTGCATGCAAACTTAATAACTATTTGCAGGTTGGTGTAACCAGCGGCTGCTCATCTCCAGAAGCCTCAGCGTCTGACTTGAAGAAGATTGACAGTTCAGCTACACCCACTCAGCAATTGAAGATTAGCTTGGCTGTTGGAGGGTAAGTAGGACTATGAGGCTAGTGGGTACAGAGGCTCTTCAGGTATAGAACTGAGGAGTCGCGTTACCACCAAACCAAGGGCAGCAAGCTTGGGACAGAGCCCTGGGTCTAAAAGGCCCTGGATGCTCTGTCTCATCCTTAGCCTTCAGTACTGCCCTTAAGTGTTTGCTCCCCAGCTTTCAGTCAGGCTGCAAGTTTTGTTCTTGTTTGCTAGGACAGGAGCTTGGTCTCAGTCTCCCAACTCAGCAGATGACGTCATTTTAGACTTTCTCCACGCACAGCAGAAGTATCCGAAGGGGAGCAGGTGAGAGGTCAGACTACAAGGATTTAATTTGCTGCAATATTATAGAAGACTTTCAATGTCATGAGTCATGTTGTGACTACTTGTACCCAAGAAGGTGGGGAAACCATGAAGTTCAATGAAAGGACTGTTCCTATCTACTTAGTGTTTTCAAGACAATTTTTATATATTTATATAAAAATTATTATTAGTATTTATCATCATCATCATTATCATCACTATTCTTTATACCATCATCATCATAATTATTATTCTTTATATTATCATCATCATCATCATTCTTTATATTGTCATTATCATAATTATTATTCTCTATATTGTCATCCTCATCCTCATCCTTTATATTGTATGTGTGTGAAGCATATGTGGGTAAGCATGTGCCATGGTACAGGTGTGGAAGTCAAAGGATGACTTTGACCTTGTGGACTCAGCTCTCGCCTTTCACCTCTGCTAGGTGCCAATGATGACCGCCAGATTGTCAGGTTTGCCAGACAGATGCTTTACCCGGTGAGCCATCTCACCAGCCCAGATCGGTGTTTCAAACTTCACTCCAGGGAAGAGAGGCAAGTGACAGAGTAGAGTACAACAACCAAAGACAAAGGTGCAGCAAGGGGCCCAAACAGTGGGTCCTTTCGATGTGAGCATCATGGGGGATTCTCAGTGAGGACAGAGGAACAGCTGGAAAAGATGCCTTCATAGTCATGAGCAAACTCAGCCTCTAATCAGAGGTGGGCCAGAACGAAGAGTTCACTCAGTTTTGAGCTTCCTTCTCAGTCTCTTTGGGGAACATGGGGGATGCAGTTAATTGAAAGTTAGATAACAAAAGGATATGGCATAAGATGATGAGGTTTGCTTTAGACTAGTCACCGACAGGGTACCTGGACCCACTGGTTGGAGGCTCAGGACCGAGGTAGCTTTGAAGGCATCATCATTTAGATATAGATTTGTTTGTGTGTCCTTGTTTACTTATTTGTTTTTTTATCTCACTTCTTCTCCATAAAAGGGAATCCTGTTAAAATAAACACAATAGAGGCAAAAATTTTAATTTTCGTAAAATAGTGTTTCTTTGCTTAAAGTCGTGGTGGTTTTGGGTTCTGTGCCCAGCAACATCCTGGCTTTCTATCACACCACTTGATGTATTCTATAGAGATGAAGCTTGTCCATATAGCAGGCTTGACCTTGAAATGGCAATGAAAATGAGAAAAATCCCTACTCTTATAAAGCTTATATTCTTGAAAATGAAACTGGAAAACACGGAGAAATTTGTAAAGTTAAAATTTTACAAATCTTAAAGAAAAAAACCAAGATGCAAGAGTTAAGTTTTGTCTGTTATCTTGGAAGTTAACATAGATAACATTTCAAACACTAACTGAGGGGTCTTTTCTTATTTTAAATTCAAGGCCACACTACATGGTTGAAAGTGTATTTTCAAAAAATCAAGCAGTTTTTTTCTTTTCTTCCCACTGAAAGTTTGATCAACATCCTCTACGCACACTGAGTTCTTTATGAAAGTGGCGTGTGCCGTGTGATGGTTGGTATTCTCTGTTCAAGTCTCTCCCTTCTGATGCCAATGGAGACATTTCTGTTCTCTCCACTTCAGTCAAGATGACTCTCAGCTGTCTCTCCAGGACTCAGGTGAAGACCTGGGGACCAGTTGCAGAACAGTTTCTGAAGGAGACATCCACTTTCTGTTGGTCTTCTGAGGGAATGGTGCTGTCTCCTAGTTGGGCAAGCTTTAAAAGAGAAGTAATCACATTCCTTTCCTAACCTCACATTTAACTCTGAGCTGAAGCACTTTTAATCACTATCCTAACCATCTGTGCAAAGGCATAAATCTCAGATTCCAGAAGTCTGATGAATCTACTAGAACGTAATTAAGCTTAACCAAACCTCTCTTCTCTCCTCTGGGGTGCTCAGCACACTGTAGAATAAGGCCATGACTGGGAAAGTGCATTGTGAGAAGCTACAAACATGGACTGAATCCACTGGGCATTGCAGACAAATGTTTACCTCATATCTCCATCATCCATTTGTGTAGCCTTGAAGGTTGAGTACTTATTTGGGGTTAACATCCTTATCCATAACATGACTATAATAGCATCAATCTCAGGGGGCTATTGCAAAGGTCGAAAGAATCTCTTGTATAAGTATCTTGTACAATTATCTCTTGAGATGTGTCACAGTTTTGTAAACCACAACCTTCTCTGAGAAGTTCCACTAAACTCTCTGGATGAGGTAATAGTGGTCATAGGGATCCTGGGAAGTCTGGCTTCCTTGTGCTTTGATGATTAGACAATGGTAGCCTTTCTCCTTAACCTGGACCAGTCAGATTCTTCTTTCCATTTTGGCACTTGCACTTGAGAGATGGAAGACTGGAAGTTGTTAAACTGTCCGGTCAGTGGTAGATCTCAGGAGATCAACCAATCACAGCAGCTCATTTTCTGGGTGACCCCTATACTTTTCCTACGTGTCATTTCTTCCTCCAATTTTGAGAAATCAAGCATTCTTCCCATAAGACTTCCTTTAGTTGTGGTTGGTTATGACTGCTCATATCTGAAACATACCCTTAACAGCCTAAAATTAAATACTTGATGTTCTTCAAAATCTGATTCTTCTGGTATTTTCTGTCTATAGGGTACACTTCCATATATTTGCTGCTCAAGTAGACATCTCAACATCTTTATCCTTTATATCATGGTAAACACATCTGGAAGTCACCTGGAAAGCATTTCTTCCAAGTTTTCCTTTCCCTAAAGCCCTTCATTTTCCTAATCATTCTCTTTTCCCCTTCTATCTCCTCCTCAACATTCCTTTACCAACTTCAAGTCCTGTTCTTTCAGTTCATTCTTGGTACAGAACTTGGGGGAAAGGAATCTTCAGATATGGATCCAGTGACGTCTCTACTGAAGTCTATCATATTCTTGCTGTCTAGAGAATAAAATCCCACTCTGTCCCATCCTAGCAATGACATGCCTACCTTTAGCCCTGCTTACCATCCCGTCTCCTGTCCTGCTCGTTTCTGCTGCTTCCTTTCCAAACCGGTTCTTCCTGGGGATTTTCCTGAAAATCAGTCCTCTTTCCTCTTGTCTCTTCAGCCTCCTCACCCTGAAGGCATTTCTTGCAGAACTCCTCCCTGGCACCCCTGGTACTGTGATGCAATAAAACATATTTATTTTCATCTTTGCCCAGTCTCTCACACACAGCTCCTACTCTCCTTGAACTCTCTTAGGTGATGAGCTATTTTGTTGTATGTCAGTGGAGTGATGGCAGGAGATCTTTTCCTTTGATGCACCACGGTGGCTGTTTGTTGACCACAGATTCAGTCGCTTGATTGGAGTGTTGAAATGTTCAGACCCACCCTTTTGACCTCTGTAGGCGAAAGAAGTGCAAAAATTTTGATTGATCCCAAATAGCTAATGACCCATTTAATGAAGACTTCAGAATGAAGGACTCAGGAAAGTCCCAATGGATAAGCTTCAGAGAATTCTAGGCTGCCTAATACATATTGTCATGCGGTAGAGCAGGGAGGACCAAAAAGTGCCACACTCCTTCCCCCTGTAACCTGCCCTGTGCATCTCTTCACCTGGCTGTTGGTTCCTTTATGAGGAAATGGACACAAAGGCTTCCTCAGGTTCTACTCACCTTTCTGGCAAATAACCAGAACAAAGGAGGTGTCCATAGGTACCCTTGGACTTGTGTCCATAGGTACCCCTGGACTTGTTTCCATTTGTACCTTTGGCTTAGTGGCAGAAATGGGTACAGTCTTGGGGAATTGACTCTTAAACCAATGAGAGCCGATGCTATCTATCTCTTGGTGCACAGTGTCAGAACTGAGTTACACTGTAAGACCTCTATGTACCATTTGTAGAAAACTCAAGAATTGGTGTAGAAGAATTCTCCACAAGTTTGACTGCAAAGCCTCCTAAGTTGAATCTATTAAAACAGTATGTGATTTCCCATTTGTTCCCACAACCAAAGGTGATTCCTGATCATATATTTTCTTCATAATCCCAAAGGGCAAAAGTCTCTAGGTACCATTTTCATAGATGCTATTTTTATATATGTTTACATGGCTATTTATTTCATCTTCCTTAGTCTCATGAGAATATAAGCTACATGAATACAAGAAACAGACAGCCTTTCTGTCTCCTAACCTCCAATGTCAAGGACGATAAACACAAGACAGTAGGCCACCATGAAGGACAAAGGGATGTTAGATGTCATCTAAACCAAGTCAAATCAAGCTATACTGGCATCACTCAGCCTGTGACGAACTCTGAATCCAAGAGCCAGGGCCATAAGGCATAAAGATTAAAATGATGGGCAAATACTTCCTCACACTTCCTCTAGCTGCTGGCCTATGCTAGACAGTCAGTGTAAAAGAGCAGAAATAAACAAATGTCGATGCAGACACTATTATACTCTGAAGGGATGTTTTCCACCCCTTTTAAAATTAAAGTCTCGTGCAAGTAGCAGAAAAATACACCGCAGAATCTTTAGCTTGATTGTTTCAACTTTTAACAGTAAAGTCAATATGTGCCGTCAACTAACTGCTGGGCATTGTTCTATGATTGCCAGGTTGTTTTATGTACATGAAACAACAAAACAATATAAGGTGACATACAAAAGATGGAAAAATACATAAAGGGGGCGGGGGAGTTGGCTATGTGCTACCTCGGGCTCTAAAAACTCTTCTTATACACTTTACCACGAAGTCTATTAAAGCAAAATATAGTGGAAATACAATATACGGCAATGAATGTCTTCAAACTAGCAATTTAGCGCAAAAGCTGAGGGCAGTTCTTATGCGCCGACTTTTAATACCAAGACGATTTGTGGTCTCACAAAGTTCCTGCCTTAGGCAAAAGTTGTGCTGAGTTCTAACAGGTCTAGTTTGTTGGCTGTCAGAATAATGGAGAATTTGGTAGTGCAGGGGCTGGATGCTGTAAACAGCGGAGATAATTAGAGGGTCTGCAGAGAGGGGAAAGACGCTGGTTTATATTCAGTTGCAGGCGAAAGTGTTTGTTCAGGAAAGCGCTGGTCGACCCAGCATTGACTGGACTTCGGGAGGTGTATTTGGGGGAGACGTCTACAGACACCTCACTGTGTTAGTGTTCCTTTTGATTAGAACACTGCTGCTGTTGGTAGTAAGTTGCAGTTCGTGAAATTCCTACTATGTGCTACGTCTCTGTCCATCTAGTGCTTTCATGTATTCATTTTGCAGAGGAGGAAATGGAGTCTGAAAAGACAGGTGCTTTCTCCGGGGTTGGTACTTGTAAGCAGTAGAATGTGCCCTCAGCTGGAAACTGTGCTTCTTCTTCCATACAGTGATGTCTTCCTGTGCAGCACAGTTAATATTGCCGATTAGTATTTACACTGACAGTTGGGGTATTTGTGCCTCCTTTAAATTTGCAGTAAATGTAGAGGCAAGCGTTGGTTTCACAGGACAGGTCTGGTACCAAGAGTGATGCCTCATAACTAATTGTCAATGAGAGTTCAAGAATTGATGAGTTCTAATGATTTACTGTGTGTGTATATGTTTCCGTTTCTGTGTGTGCGTGCAGGTGCACTGTGCACGTGCACATGTACGCATGTTCATGTCAAGGCCAAAGGCTGATGTAGGTGTCTTCCTTGATTGTTTTTTACCTTAGTTTCTGACACAGGTTCTTTCACGGAACCCAAAGTTCACCAACTCAGCTAGGGTGGCCAGCAAGTGAACTCCAAGATTCCACCTGCCTCCACTTCCCCAGCTCTGAGATGAAAGATGTGTGTTGTTACGTCCAGTATGTACACGGATGCTAGGGGGCCAAACTCAGGCTTGCACAGCAAGCATGTTAGCCACTAAACCATCTCCCCAGCCCTATAATTTTGCTGTCATCATATGTAAATGAGGATGGAATCTATGCTGCCCTTATCACAGAGTCATCTTTGTTAGAAGTTCTTTTCTTGGCTCAGTGGACCAGGTGGTCAAGTCACTACTCCTGTTCTGGGTGACAGCCCCACCATCTTCCTCTACGTGGTCTTAGGCCGGCTAAACTATAGCCTGAGAAGGTCAGGAAATGCAAGGATGACTTCCCAGGGAGTTTGGAAGGACCAGCGATGATGTTTCAGCTGTTACTAGTTTCTTTTTAACTCCATTGGCAAAGGCTCAGTGCCTAAGAAGTCACCTGCCTGTGAAGAGACATGGATCCGACTTAGTGGAAACTCTGTCTTGGGAGCTTAGCTGTATACTTGGACCAATTATGTTGTTTAAAATTATAAATAACAATTAAAATTTTAGCACATTGTGGAATGCCTCCACTTTCCTTCCAGAAAGCCACAATAAACTGGGGAATTAACAGGAAATGATAAATGGATGTCAGCATAGACAGAGCCCTAAGAGGATGAGATTACCCACTCTGCCAAGGGGATGTTGAGAGGTGGCATTATGACAGGCATAGTGATGCTCTTCGGCAGGATTAAGGGCCTGTTTACCAAACACTACATCATTGGAACAAGATGGCTTCAGGATGCCTTCCCACATTCACCCTCTCAGGCAAAATCAGCTTCCCTCTCTCACCTTGCTTCCTCATTTACAGGAATTTGTTCCCCTAATTTATTCTGTCTTTGGCTCGCCCACTTAGAAGTAGTGGGTGCGGTGCCAAGAGTCCTGGCTAAGGAGGAAGAGGCTACTGGTTCCGAGATAGCCTCTATGATTGTTTCCACTGTGGCCCTGAACCTCAGTTTGCCCCTCTACATAATGGAAGGTCAAGCCTCACCAAGACCTTCATGAAGATATCTCGGGTCCTTGTAAAGGTTGATGGGTGTACAAAGTGCCTTGCAGTTAGTAAGTGTTTTACCCTGGGCATCTGTGTCACATGATACAGAGGTGTAGACCTTTTTACATTAGCTACTGCTGTAGCTTAATGGATTCTCTCTTTAGGTGTCTTTAGCTCTTGAGATTTCTGGGCCAAGGCTTCTCTGGAACCATATTATTGTCATCCATGCATTACTCAGAACATTCTTAAAAACTTTTGAACAATAGAGCATAGGGGCCAAGGGGGAAATGATTCTTTCTGTATTCAAATGAAAAATTCTGAGACCAGTCTATAAATGTCTACAAATGAACATAAGCCCATAGATGAATTGAACCTTGATGCCTGAAGTACTGACCAACTAAACAACGTTCCCTATGTAGATGTCTTATTGATCTCCTGTTTGTTACATCTGTTTCTTACCTTATATTCTGCTTTTTAGGGGAAATATGGGGTTTTACAACAATGTGAAGTCATTCTTCAGCTCTGAGGTAATCACAGACTAGATCTAGGCTGAGGCTAATTGGCTAATTATAAAAGGATACAGATTTAGACAATGGTGTTAAGGTAAGACTAGTATTTGATACTCTGGTTTTTTCTTTTAAGCACCATGGAAAATAAAGAGGACTAGTCCTACCTGTTAAATCCATACAATCCTTAGTTGGCATGGTGGTTTGAATGAGACTAGTCCTCATAGGCTCATGAGTTTGAATGCTAGGTTCCTAGTTGGTGGAACTGTTTTGGGAAGGATTGGGAGGTGTGGCTTTGTTGGAATAAGTCACTGGGAACGGACTTTGAGATTTCAGAAGCCAATGCCAGGCCTAGTCTCTAGTCTCTCTCTCTCTCTCTCTCTCTCTCTCTCTCTCTCTCTCTCTCTCTCTCTCTCTGCTTCCAACTTGTAGATAAGATATAAACTCTCAGATACTGCTCCAACACCATGCCTGCCTGCCTGCTACCATGCTCCCTGCTGTGATGGTCTTGGACCCACCCTCTGAAACAGTAAGCAAACTCTCAATTAGTGCTTTCTTTTATAAGTTGCCTTGGTCATGGTGCCTCTTCATGGCAATTGAAAACTAACTAAGACAATTGGAAAACCAATAGTTAAGAACCCTCAGAACCATCAAGTTTCCATGAAATAGATTTTCCCATTCAATTTTACTCAGCCTCCATCAGCCACCACCTGGACAGCAGGTATTGCTTCTGAGTGGGTTCTAATCCTTTAGCCATTCCATCTACAATTGCTGGCCAGCAATGGAACCATTTTTTACATCCTTCCATCAACGATTAAAGCCCTTCTTCATGTCCCCACTTCTCTCAGAATGAATCAAGTTTTATCATCCCAAATCCCAATTCCTCTTAAATCTGACATGCCCACCCCTTTGGCCTGGTCTTGCCCTTAGCCCCTGCTCTTCCTGTCCACACTGGAGTCTCATAGGTTTCCCATCGGATGTGGGACCTCATTGGTACCTCAGGCCTCTGGTCATTTCCTCTGATGGCAGCTCTTCTGCCACTGATGCCTGTGACTAAGTTCCTTCTCTTCCTTGGTCTTTGCTTAAATGACACATCTGCAAAGCAGTATTCCTGGGCCATTTTATTGGGATGGAGTCTTTTCTTCCTCTCACCTGTCCTCCGATCTTCTCTCTTTGCAGGATTCAGTAAGAAATGTGGAAAACTTTGCAGGCAATGGTCTATACTGGATTTATTTAACTCTGTAGTCACATGGTTAAAGCAGTTGGGGAGCAAACATAAATGGCTGGGTGTGGCTGCATCTCCACAAAACTGTTTATGCAAATGTAGGGAGCATGTGACCTGGACTTGTTGGCCCTCGACTATTTGTCTTTGGTGGCATTTATTTCAGTCTTTGGGCATCTCTGAGTTCACATACGTGTCTGCTGTCTGTCCTCCCAGGTGAACAGGAAACATATCCTGTTGTTTATCTCTGTGATCTCAGTGTTTGGAAGGACAGCTGGCATATTAAAGATTCTCAAAATATATTTTAGAAATTGACACAGTAATAATGCATTCCCATTAGTTTTTAATCGAACATCATATGTATGTGTATTTAGTTTATGTATGCTTTGTTTAGTTTCTCTGTTTTTGTAAGCTCCATGGTTAGAGACGTGTAATGGATAAATCCTCAGTAACTACCACAGTGTCTGGCATGTGAGATTCAAACAGCTAGGAGAGTAAGTAAAGAAAGAAAGAAATGAATTCAGATTGAATATTCCCACAAGCAAAGCATTCAATTCACTGATTTCCCCCAATTTTTTCAGGTTTATATATTTTTAAATTATTGTCATTAGCCTATATTAATTATACATAATGATAATGAATTTTATTATGGCTTATTTATATACATATAGTAATGTGTTTTGGTAATACTTACCCCCCATTACCCTCTCCTGTTCTCTCCTTGTTCCCATGACTACCTCCTTCCCACCCAGATATATATATGCATCTCCAAATGAGTTTAATGTTGTCTACACGGTCCTGGTGTGGGATTATTTACAGGAGAATGGATTCCTTAACTGTGGCTGCACCATTGATAAAACTCTTTCCCTCTACTTAATGGCTACTGACTTCCTTTGGACAGGGGTGGGAACTTGTGAGCCCTTCTGCCCTAGCAACAACTGTCTGCCTATAGGTCCTCTGGGGATGGGCTCAAGACAACTTCCTGACAGACAGGGCTTGTGAAGAAGGGCTTTTGCTGGTAATAATAACTTGTGTGAGATCAGGAGTGCAACAGTAATGTCTTGTTCCAAAGACAGCATTCTACCTCACTCCGTTCGGTTCTGTGACTCTTACATTCTTTCTGGCCCGTCTTCAGTGATGTCCCTGGAGACCTGGAGGGGTTGATATAGAAGTCCTAGTTATGGCTGAGCATTCTTTGCAGTCCCTAACTCTTAACATTTGATCAGTTATGAGTCGCTTTCGTTCCTACTGACCATTGGAAAAGAGGGCTTCTCTGACCCAAGCTGACGGTAGCATTAATCCATGGTTATGAGTATAATTATGTGGATGGCAATTTTGTGGGACCATTTAGCAAAACCAACAGCAGTAGCTTCTCCACTAGAGCCCATGACCCCCCTCTGATCAGGTTTGTATACCAGGTGTGGATCCTTTCCTGTGGAGATGGCATTAAGCCCAGCCAAGGGGTTTGGTTACCCTCCACTATTCCAACTTGCCAGTATTGCACCAATGGACATTTCTTGCCTGGCCAGCTTGCTGTGTAGCATAATGGATCCAAAGCAGAGTGAGCCTTTCTTGGATGGTGAGTCGCCCTCAGTGTCCTGCACAGCACTCCCCTACCCGATGAGAGCTAGCCAGAAAAAATTCCACCCCGTTTCCCCCACTTAATTTTTCAATATCTTGAGACTAAAGTGTGTGCTGAAGGAAGCATTCTTCTTCAACTGGTGAATTTGGTCTTAAACACAGAGTCGATGAGAGAATGGAAAAGCTTATAAATGACTGAGTAGAAAGTGCCTGGTGGCTCTCTGCATTGTAAACCTAGTGAATCCTGCAAATAAAAAACTGAAAGTCTCCCTGGTCATCACCCTCTAGAAATGTCATTTCAGCCACTTAGAGATGTGATCAGCAGGTAGAGGCCAGACTTTTCCCAGACAGCTTCTCAGTGCATGCCCACTCTTCTGAAGGTTGAATCGGGAGCCTCTGATGCAAGTTCTCCCAGAGAGCTCAGTGTGGCTTGTGAATGCATTTCCTTCTAAGCATGTGTTTCTGGCATCTGCACCAAGAAATGACTTCATTGGCTCCTGTTCATAGCCATCTCTGTCTCTGTGGAAAAACTATGGACTGCATTGAATGTATATAAAACTGAACAGAGACACGCTTCACTACAACACAGGAAGGAGAGATGTAAACAATGTGACATGTCCATCAGTGTGTAAAGCAAGCCTTGCTTACTCCTAGTTTTTCAATCATTATTAATAGTGTTGCGTTTCTACCTCAAAAATGCCTGATTTAGACAATAAGTTATCATGTCATCTGAAACACCAGGATAAGTCACATTTCCTCCCCAAAGACAAGATAAACCTACTTTGGGTGCCTGGTGAGTTATTGGAAGTTGAGGAGTACCAGGCTGTCTTCTGAGCCCTGCACAGGTATCCCCTTATTGATAGCAGCCTGTGCACATAGTGATAAGAATTGTGGAAGGAATTTCAGCAAAGCGAATGTAAATATTAGACTATTTGATAGGATCATTTCTGAGCTTCCTGTAAATGGTGGAAGCCTGCGTGCAGCATCTGAAATGCTGATCAGATCTCGGGACACCACTGATGTTCCTAACTAGCTTATGCTCATAGAACCATTCACATGTTCACAAACAGACGTCATCTGGATGAGAAGCCCTTTCTCACCATAAGCTCTGCTCAGCTCCCACTGACCAGGGAATTAGGCTCATTGAGACTGATATGAAATATTGTGGTTACAATATCAACTCTGGAAGCAAATGGGACTGCAGATCCTTGCTGGGATATTTATTGCTTGTATTAGCCCGAGCCTCTCTGTGAGTCCATTTCCTCACCTGTAAAATGGGTGAGTTACAGTCCCAATCTCATGGAGTTACTGCACTGAGTAATTGTAGGTTATAATTAGTGCCTCTAACACTTTCATGGTCTCTAGAGAGAATTCTCAACCCATGGAGAAAGCCACTTTGGGAGCCATGAGGAATGGTCACCATGTAAAACAAAGGCAAGGGACAGCTGAATCATGCATTTTGTCTTACGCTCTCTAAGAGTCATGAAAAAGTTACAATTTCTTTACCATTAGCCATATCACCTAATGCCCCCCCCCATTATTTTGAAATTTCTGTACCTCTGTCAACCAAGGTGACAATAAAATAAATTCAATTAATTAGAGCAGATGATTATTTTATCTAAGCACAATTTTACGTAAGGCATCCATCAACATGTCTTTGTTCTAAGGGACCCAGTTTGGCATGAAAGAGTGAAGTAATATAAAGTTCAATTCTGCTTAACAGCATCTGGTTGCATTCTCCTGGCAAGTCAGATAATTAAGTAATTTGTCTGTAATTTTTAGGATTAATTTTATACATCCTTCCTAGTTCCTAGCATTATTATTCTTTCATGAAGAGTGGCAATTACTGTTAATTTAATTCCATACTCTACACTGACTCCCTATAAATGATTCCAAACCAAAACTATTGTGTTTGTTTCCATTCTAAAAACATATACTCACATAACTTTTTCATTTCTTAGCTCATTTAATTTGTGATTTAGTTAGGTAGTTTTCCAAAGTTAATTTGGTCTTATCTGAAATCTAGATTCTTGTTGTTATTCGCTCTGTAATATACAATTCATGAACAATTACGTTTTTTATTGTTCTAGAATAATTTGTTGTTTTAGTTTTGTGAGGGCTATAAGGATTCTTGGAAATTATCGTCCTTTCCTTTCATAGACATAAGGCCTGTAGATGTTTGGTGATTGTCACAGACTCATTCTGTTACTTCCACGTCTAGAAATCCATCATTACATCTCTTCCTTTAAAAATGCTTCTGTGGTGAAGAATGATCCTTAACTGTAGGAGGGTTAGAAGAAAATTCTAGAAGGTAGGACTCTATGAGATTATGATTATGATGTTAAGACAGGGGATTTGAACCTGGGACAGCTGTTCAAAGTACTTAGAGAGTGGGGTATTGACAGTAGGTGGGGCAAAATGGCCTAAAACTCACAGGAAGATTTATTCAAGAGGATGAGATGGGGGGCAGGGAGAGAGGGTGTGTTTGTACTGAGAACAGCAGTCTAGACCTCAGTGAGAGATACACTGGTGAGGAGGCATCTCTTCCATGGCCTTCCATAACCCCCAGTTGGGTTGTTAGGCCATGAACACACTCACTCTGGAAAGTCCACCGAGTCTGCTCTTCCTCTCCAGGCTATAAAGTTCCTGTTCAGATTCCCACAAGGCTCTCCCGGGCTGTGTGTCTCTTTCCTGGCTTCTCTGTCTTGGTCTCTCCTCTCTCTGGCTTATTCTGCACAATTCTCTAGTGGGCCTTTTGGGGGGCACAAATCAAGTGTTCATTTGACATCTGAGCAGCTCTATTTCACTTGCACACAGAAGTCCAAAAACAGATTCCTGCCCTGTGGTCCTCACAGGTGTCTCTGGCTTTACCTCCAGGCTCCTCTAGCCACCTCCATCCACCCACTGACTCCGCTGATCAGCAATATGTAGCCTTTCAGAGACTATCAAGGAATTCTCTAGCCATTACTTCCCAGCCTCCTTCTCTGTCCATAGGCTCTCTCTTGTGTATTGGGCTAGCCCAAATGCTGTCACATCAATTCTTCCTGCTCCTCTTCCAAGCTGTGCGAGAGATGGTGTTCTTTCTTTTTGCTTTCACTGTGCATGTGGTTCACTGGAGTAAATCCTTTGCATTTGAGTGCCTACAAAAGGCTGAAGAATAGTAACTTTCTAACAGTTTGCCAAGCCTTTTCTTGGTATATGGTTCAGAAGGCAGAGGCAGAAACAGGAAGACCTAAGTCAGTGGCTTAAAGATTACAGGAGTTGGTTTTCCATTTTTGTTTAGCTTAAAGATGAGTGAATGGTCCTGGGTAACGATAAATCTCTGCTCTACTGTCATTCATGGACTCAGACCTCATCCACAAGTTAGAGTTGGACCACAACCCATTTTAGCAGCACCCGGAAGGATAGGGAGGCCATGACTCAAGCGCCGACCTCTGTGGCTCTGGGCCAGTTGTCTAACCACTGTCTCATTGTGAAGGAAACCTCTAGAAGACCCTGACGTGCCATGGTTCCACTCACACCTTTTATAGTTCAGTCGGTGCAAAAGTGATGAGTGCTGATTAGAAATACTTTGACTTTTAATTTCTCTTCCCAAATGGAGACAGTTTTTGCCAAGTCCAGTTCCCAGCCAGCCACTGATCAGGAGGAAAAACAATCAACACACAAACACTGTGTGTTGGGCATCTACTGTTGGAAGCTCTGAAGGACAGGTATAGCCAGTGAGATAGTACTGATGGCTTTATCGAAGCCTTTATAGCTATATGATTTATGCCTATGTTGAGAGGGAGAGAGAACAGACTGAGGTAAAGAGCAAGCAGTAGCCAGCAAGGTGGCTTCTCTCTTGTCTTTGTATCTGCATCTCCGACTTCCTTGCTTTATTTCAAGTATCCTGGCCACAGGATTTCAAGCTTGCCATGGAGAAAATATTAGCCTTTATGCAAATACATCAACCCTCTGATAGCAGTGGATCTTCTGCTTTCACTTCTTATTTTCCCTGAAAAATTATCATAAGCTGCCCCACTTAAACTGTCAGGTTTTAGCTCCCTTCTGTATGAAGAGCAGTTAATTTTGTCTTATTTCTTTGTTTAATTAGACACTCTCTATTTGGCATAACCCAAGCCTGATTTAAATTTCCTTTTTTCCCTCATCTATTGTTTCTCTTATAGCATTTTTCCAGAAATCGTACTAATTTAGTGAATCTTTTATTTCGATCAGCCTCATCAAGCAAAGAAGGTAATTTTTTTTTTCTGGATGTGTTTGTGAAAATTCTTTTGT
Organism: Peromyscus eremicus; assembly: GCF_949786415.1. Lineage (NCBI taxonomy): Eukaryota > Metazoa > Chordata > Mammalia > Rodentia > Cricetidae > Peromyscus > Peromyscus eremicus. Next base: position 127,479,922 of record NC_081416.1, on the reverse strand, counting down.
ATGACTACTTCCTCTTCTGGGTTGATCTTTTGTCCTTCTTAGTTAATGCTGTAGCTGTCAGTACCAACAAGGATGCTCTGAGGAGAGATGCAGTGCTAGGGGTGTCGCCGGCTTCTTTCAAGGCCCTGAATTTGAAAGACCCTTGAAAAGCATCTGAACATCTCTGATTGTCTCTTACACACCTAGGTAAGAATCCACTTTTGCATTTCTGAGATCTCTCAATGGCCCCCAGCACTGTGTACAGACACAGTGTTGTTTAACACGGGGAGTTGTTTAGTTTCCTTCATCTTATATTTAGATTTTCCTGGGGTTGGGGGAGTTCAGTGTTCTTCCTTACAAGATGGAGTATCAGGCTCGAGCTGTTTCCTTGGTAGACCTGCCCTCATGTGATGCAATCTGTGAATCTGGGGAGAAAATGAGTTCCCCTGACGCCAGTCCCTCCCAGCCCCAAATGGGACATGCCTGGAGGCCATGAAACTGGTTGGAGCAGTCCAGTCTGCAGCAATCCCTGCCACCTGCTCCCTGTGCTTGGTCTGCCCTGGCATTCTGATCTCTTAGTGGACTTATACGTCAGTCGGAATAAAGCAGTTTCCAACAGGTGGAGAGAAAAGAACCACCTTCCCTGCTCCCCCTCTTCCTCTCGGACACAGAACATCTAGCCTGTTGCCTGTACCTGTCATCTGCGCCTATACTAACTAAGAGCAATATTATGTACCTGTCTCAGGCATTGGTTACCATCCACACTGGGCTCATTGGATCACTGAGCTTCAGGGAATACTCAGGTGTTGACCTTATGGGTCCTCTTCTGGAGGAGAATTGAGTGGTTTCTCCTCTCACACTTCTTCCACCTTCCATGTCTTGCAGCACACCTTTCCCTTTGGGATAATAGTTTTTTTTTGTTTTTTTTTGTTTTTTTTTTTTTTTAGCTCTATCCTATACCAAAGACATGATTCTTGGAACAGCTATTCACTGAGCAATCCTAGATAGTGCTCTCTATTGTTGTGGTTCCCACGTTTATAGCTAGGAATCCCAATATCTCAAGGAAGCACAGAGCTTCCCCAAAAGTTACCTCTGTGGAGAGCTGAAGAAGCTCTGAATGGATGTATAAAGAGCAGATGAAGTCTTGAGTGAAGGTGTATTGTGGACACGGGTATGGCTAGGTCAAGGACCAATGCCTTAGTCTCACAAGAGTGGCAAATCCTTCCCCCACGTGGGTGAGGCTGGGACCTAACCAAGTCTGGGTGTGAATGCTGGCAGTGTGTGCAAAAGCTGGCATTGTAGCTTCCTCCTTGCCAATGACTGTATCCTGAGATTACTCCCCTGCAGGGACCTTCTACCGAGACTAGTGAATCCTTCCTTCTCGTGACATAACTAACAAATGTGCTGAGGTTCTGGGTTGTTATGTATTTTGTGCTTCTCCAGCAGTGTGAGCTCGCCCACCTCAGCCTAGCTCTTCTGTATGCTCACCTGTGTGTCTGCCCTTTCTTTATTTCCTGGTGCCCCAGGTTACATTTTCAGGGCCAAGCTGGGTTGGATGTGATGCAACACCTGGTTATCCAAGAACACACCTTATTATTTGGCCTTGCCTGATACTTCTTTCCTTGATACGTTCCTCAAGTACCTAAGACAGAAACCAGCTGTCCCCTTGCCCTGCATATCCCCCATAAGCCTCACAGCCAACTGATCCACGGGTCTTGTAAGACTCATTCAGCAGGGCTAGGGCCTAGTGTGCCTGAGGTTCAGGTAGCAAGAATCTCCCATGGACCTCGAGGCAGCTAGATGCACGTGGTACGTTCTCTGATTGCTACCCCTGCCTTTCTGTGCATGCCCAATGGCTCCTTGTCTACCCTATCCTCAGTCACACTGTGGAGACACATATACAGGTTAAGTCAAATTTGTGTCTCTAGTCTTTACTGCATAGCGATCTGTCTTCTCATAATTGTAATAACCTGTTATCCTGTCCCGTTTCTCTCCTTTGACAAAGCAGTCTTCTTGAAGATAGGCACTGGCGTCTTGCCACCTGGTGCCTCCAGCCCATTGCTCAGGCATGTCACTTCACACTTATGAGGTGGATGGTGTGATGGTTAATATCCGTTGTCAAGTTGGCTGGATTTATAATCACCCAGGAGACACACCTCTGGATGCACCTACGAGGTAGTTTCCAGTAAACAAAAGGAGAAAGACCCTCCTTCCTTGAATGTGGGTGGTGTCTTCTCATGGGCTGAGATCCTAGACTAAACTAAAAGAAAAAAAAAAGGAGGAAGAAGACAGATGAATACCAACATTTATCTCTCTCTGCTTCCTAATGCAATGGGGCCAGCTGCCTGACATTCCTGTCACCATGTTTTATTTCCTGCCACGATGGACTTTATTCTCTCCAACCATGAGCCCAAACAAACCCTTCCTCACTAAGTTGCTTTCCTTGGGTATTTTGCCACAAGGAGAAGAAGAATAACTAATACAGTCAATTAGGGAATCTCTTGACGTTGGTGCACATGGTGTTCTTGGAGACTCCCAACACTGCTGGAGCCTGGTGTCCTGCACTAGGAGGGTTTGATAAGCCTAGTACTGCAGATAGGTGACCTTTCACCTCTCCTTCTTCACAGCAGGCCTTTGCTGGCTGTGCCTTTCCCTTCCCCTGGATACATTTCTCCCCCAATCCACTCAGTGCCAGACAGCATTTCTCGGTACCTGAGTAACCCTGGCTATCTTGAGTCAATTGTCATTCTGACAACACAGAGGAGTTTGGAAAACACTTTAAGAACTTGGGAGCACTGAGAATCAGACAGTACATGATTGCACTGGGACTCAAGAGCAAATCTCAGCTCCCTGGCTGTGGCCTGGTGCCAAGCATCGGCTCTAGTGCAGACAGAACAGCATTTTGAAGTGCTGCGGATTTAAGCTGAGGAATCCGTCAACATCTCCCCAAGCAGCCAGTAGTGGGAACAAGACGTCTATTGGATAATGGAGAGTTGCAGGGAGAATGGCCGAGACTGAGCCTCTTCTGTGCCTCCCAGTGATAAAGCATGCTGCGGAGCAGAAATTAAAAAGAGAGGAGCAGTGGGGAGGACAGAGCTGCTCTCCTTAACATAGCAGCAAGCAGTAGGCTGTTTTGTATCAGGAAATCAGGCATGAGGTTAAGAGACTTAGGAGGGCTTGAACACATGTATTTCCTGGTTGGTATTGTGATGAAAAGCAGGCTGACAATAGTCTTAATTGTACACATCCCTCCCCAATGCCTCTTGCAGGATTCTCAGGTAACCTAGAACAAGAGAGCAGGTAGCACCGGTGGGAGGGGAGGAAGGCCTCTTTGCTTGTACCTGTCATTTCTTTAAGCCCATTCCATTCCCGATACCATACTATCCAGGTGTGGTCTGGAGCAGAAAGCAGTGGATAATGGGAAGGCCGTGGATTTGCAGTTGAATTAACACTGCGTTTTCATCAGTCCCCTGCATACAACAATAGACCAGCCATTTGCCTCCTTTAATGCTTAATGTTCTAGCATTAGATGAAGATGAACTCTGTTTTGGATTTCAGGTATTTTTCAGATGTGGGAATATTTGTGTAGACATACAGAGGTACTTTGAGGATAGGTTGCATTCTAAACATTGAATTCGTTTATACTTCATATACATCTTCTCCATGTAGCCTGAAAGTAATTTTGTGCACTATCTTTTGTGTGTCTGTGTTTTGACTGTGATTGATCACATGGAGTCAGGTGGAGGATTTTCACTTAGGGTGTCGTGTTGACATACAGAAAGTTTCAGTTTTTGAAGCTCAGATTTTGAACTTCGACGTTCCGGTTGGTCAGTCTCTACTGAGCTCACGGGGTCATAGAGAGGCGAAGGCAGTATATCATGAATGGACCTGGCACTGGATAAAGTTGGTAACTAAGAATGGGAAGCTGTAAGAAATTTAAATCTGGAAAGCTTAGCATTGTTAGGCATCTTTCCAGTCCACTCATCTGAAAGATCCACATTAAAAATGCTGTTGTGTGCCTGGGATTCACAAACGCATCAACCCAATGATAGCTAATCCAACATGACTTTATTCATTATATGAAAACAAGAGAGCCAGATGATGTAGGACACACCTGTCTATAATCCCAACACTCAGGAGGGTGAGGCTGGGGTGGTAGTGGTCCTGAGTTTGAGGTTATCCTGAGTTGTTAGGGATAGCATGTCTCAAACCAAAAGGCAAAAAGAAACTTGTAGTGTGGCCCAGTAAGCTTTTGGAGTAAGACAAACCATTCTTGGATCTACTAATTGTTGACAATTAGGAGTTTATTAATGAATGAATTAATGCCCTAGTCTACAACGCAAACACTTTCTTCCTTCTGGAAGGAGAGTTTCATAGAACCCATGAGAATGTGGTCAATTACTGTTCTGTACTGGCCTATCAGAAAGCCACAGGGTGTGTTAGCTGAATAAATGAATGTTGAACCAAAGTGTGCACTTTTCTCCTAATGAGATAGTTCACCCTCCATGAATCCAGGTGTCATTGCCCCAAGATCAAGTGGCCTCTTGCACTAGGAACTCACGGGCCAGGACAGAAGCCCAGAAATGTCGCGGTGTGATGACTGAAGAGGAAATCTTGAAACTGTCACCAACAGTACACAGGCACTCTGGACCCAAGGGGAAATGCCAAATTCTAGGGTAATTCGTTCCCCACTTGCATAACAGTCATACTTCGTGTTCTGTGTGTTCTTTGCAAACTAATTTCAATCAAATTACATTTTGGGTTGATGATAGAGAATCATTGTTATTTCTTTTCATCTTCATCTCCCCTTTCTTCCTTTTCATCCCTCCCTCCCTCCCTCCTTCCTCCCTTTTATTTCACCCCTTCTTCTCACCCTCCTTCCTCTCTCTTCTCCCTCTCTCTTTTGAAATGGACATTTTCCTTTGTTGAGTCAGATCGAATGACTGGAGACAAGTCCACGCCACGGTCTTTGTTCATTTTATCATCTCTTCCGTAGCTTTCTTTGTTCATTGCTTTATTAAGAAGCACAACTCCTTCCAAGAGATCACCACATGGTCTAGACTTCTTGAATTAACTGTAACTGTTTCCTGAAGGTCTCTCCACAGCACACACCTTGTCTCAGAGACACAACCTGTGAGATTTGTTCCTCTGCAGGGAATTGTCAAAAGTTGGAAGAGGTATGTATTTCACCATTTATTCCACTGCATTTGGATTCCCCAAGGACATTTGGCAATGTCTGACAATAGTTTTGGTTATTGCTACTGGTGGTTAATGAACAGAGGCAATGGATGCTCTTAATATCCTGTAGTACTCAGGTATTCCACACAGCAAGGAAGGATTTATGTCAAAATTTTGATCACACCTGGGCTGAGTAGCCCTTCTGTTTCTCGTAGCAAATGATTCCTCATGTTACCACATCAATGCGATTTGAACTAAAAGGCTCAAACTAAATATCCATGATGTTCAACCAGGCAGTGACCAAATCTACAGCAGTTGGTAAGACAAGAGAACTGGAAAACATAGAACCTATCCGAAAGGATCAGTTCAGTTTGAATGTGGTGTGTTCTGTGAAAACACAGGACAATTTTGTATGATCATGAGGTCTTTTCCTTTAGTATTTGTTGTTGTTGTTTATTTAATTTCATTTATTTCTTGGTGTGTGTGTGGAGGGGTATGGGTGTGGGTGTGGGTGTGTATGAGTGTGTGTACCAAAGTGTATGTGCAGAGGTCAGAGGACATCTTGGAATCAGTTATCTCCTTCAAGCATATGGGTCCTAGGGATTGAGCTCAGGTTGTCGGGCTAGATGGCAATCACTTTTATCTGCTGAACCAGGTCACTGGTCCCTCAGGAGCCAAAGAGTTGGACTTTGTATTATGAGCAAGCTCAAATGACCTCTCTGTTTGTGAGGGTACTAAAGACAACCAATGCCTCAAGACCAATCCACAGATGCGCTGGTGAACACTCTTGGCCGTGTGGTACCTGGGTGTTTAGGTGAAACATCCCATCCGTCTGCTTCACTGTCTTCAATAGTAACACCAGGGTAGCCAACCTCTGCCTCAGTGTGTTCCCTGTTGCTATAATAAAATCCCTGAGTTGGGTAATTCATGAACCACACAGGCTGATTTGGGCTCACAGTTCCAAGCGTCAGAAATTCAAGATCAGTTGCCACATCTAAGGAGGGTCTTCTGTTTTTCCAGGCATGGAGGAAAAGCAGAAGGGCAGTAAGGGGAGAAGCTGTGCTCGCTTTATACCCACATGCTCTGAAAATAATGAGCCCTGTCTTGTGCGAATGACTTTAATCTCTATCTGATACAAAATGCCCCCCTAAAGGGCCCATTCCTTCTACATTGAAGGCCAAGGCCTACCATGAATTTTGGGAAGTAAAAGCTACACACAAACCCTAAGAGCAATACAGAATTGCCTGGAAAACTAGATAAAACGAGCAGCAGGAAGAGGTCAGGAGTCTGCTCTGGGCAAGAGCCATCATGGCAGAGTAGCAGTGGTGATGGCAAACCCTGGCGATTTCTCTGCTGGGCTGCAGAGGTGGCTCAGTGGAGAGATCTCTCTCCGCACCAACATGAGGACCCAAGTTCAAAGTCCCAGCACCCGTGTTAAAAACAGGTGCAGCAGAAATCACTTGTAATCCTAGAGCTTTTGAGGTAGAAAGAAGTGGACCCCAGGGCCTTGCTGAATAGTCAGCCTATTAAGTTAGCAAGCTTTAATTTCAGAGAGAGACCTTATTTCAAGAAATAAAGTAGAGAGCGATTGAGGATGGCATTGGACACAGCTCTCTGGCACACATGCACACAGACACACCTATTCCCCCAACACACACACAAAGATGTTTAATTATTTTTTCTTCAGCATCATTTTCCCTTTTCATTGCTCCTTCAACACCCAAACCTTGCAGGAGGCTGAGTTCTTAGAGAGTTGGGGTTGAAAGTAACAACCTATGATCACGCGTATAGCACTTTAAAAACTTAAGTATTTATTTATTCATTTACTGGTGCTAGGGTCTTGGGCATGCGAGGGTCCAGCTTTAATGTGAAATTTATACTTTTGAACACATTTCCACTTGATTCATTGATTGATTGATTGAGGGGTACATACCACAGCATGTAAGTGTAGGTCAAAGGATAACCTACAGGGATCAATGCTCTCCTTCCGCTATGTGAGTCACAGGATTTGAACCTAGATCACCATGCTTGGCAGCAAGTGTGTTTACCTGCTGAGCCTTCTTGTCAGTCCCATTTCATAGCTTATACTTCAAATATAAACATCATGCAAATGAATGGAACAGCACATGATGTTTCAATACATAGGTACACACACTGTGAATTATGTAAATGCAGTTAGATATGTCTACCTTCTAAAACATTTATTAATTCTTTAGGGAGAGATGCTCAATAGCCTTCCCAGCTGCTCTGAGATGTAGCGTGCATTACCAGGTCGGGTCCCTCTACTGCACAGCCATTTCCTCCTTCGCCATTCATCTCTTTATTTGTTGTGCCTTCATTCAAAACACAATCTCCCAGTGCTCATTTGGACAGGCATTCTACAGCTCCCAGATTTGATGCACAGGCTCCTCTGAGTCGTACAAGCACCACTAATTTGTCCATTTTGATTGAATTGTGCTGTAGTGTAAGCGACTGGACTATGTCAACATGCTGCTGAATTCATAGGTGTGTTTGGACGAAGTGGATGTGTGGGCTTATTTCACTAGTGGATCCCTCGGGTTGCTTGTTACATCTCTAAGTGCTGCCTGCATTCCTGCTCTGCTCTGGAGGTGAGCTGTCTGGCTCCCCTGGGCACACCAACTTTGCTCAATATTCCCTGGGCTTATATTTTGTTGACTCAAGTGTGGCTTAGCTGCTATCATTAAGCCACATCCACTCTGCTCTATTTTCCCCAAGTAAGACTTACAAACATAGGACTACTGCCTGTCACCTGGACCCACAGGGAATCTCTGACCCACATTGTTTTGGAATAACCAAGCTCTGGGAATCTGGGCTATTTTAGAGCCAAGGATATAATCTGTGTCAGAATGCAACCAATACGCTTGGCATGGATACTCTTAGCGTTTTACTTTCCTCCAATGCCAAATTGGACGTATTTTTTGTGACTTATCAGAGAGATATAATTAAGTTGTCTAAATGTGAAGAAGTGTCTTGAGTGTGCACATGTGCACATGCGTGTATGCGGTAGTTATTTATAATTGGCTCACAAGTAATAAAAGTATGTTGCCTACAATGAAGACACAGTTTGAGGGTCTTAGATAAAAAAATGAGTTTCTCATATTCCGTGCACTATTTAGGTGAATTTGGAGGAGGCATGGTTCAAAAGAGGAACTGGTCACCTAGTGCGGTGATATATTGTGTCCCTCAATATATTGTACATCCTAATAAAGCTTATCTGAGGATCAGAGGAAAAAAACCAGCCACTATATTAAACATAGAAGTCAGACAATGGTAGCACACGCCATTAATGCTGGTATTCAGGAGGCAGAGATCCATCCAAATCTCTGTGAGTTCAAGGCCACACTGGGAACAGAGCCAGGAATGGTGGCACATGCCTTAAATTCAACACTAGTTAACCATAAAGGTCTGGAGGGCTGTACAAACAGAGAGACAGAGCTAGGCAGGAAGAGGAAGTGATGTAGCTGGGTGGAGGGGAAGTGAGATGGCAGAGCACAGAAAGGCGTATAGGTGTGAGTATACAGGAAGTAGGTCTCTTTGGAGACTAAGAAGTTGGTGAAGTGAGGTTGGCTGTGGCTTGTCCTATTCCCTGATCTCTCAGTTTTTACCCTAATATCTGGCTCCGGGTCTTATTAATAAGACCATTTAGCAATTCATCTTACAACCTAGTACATATATTTATTGAAACAGGGGAGTCAGGAATCAGATGAGTCCTAACAGTCTGTATTTTTAAAACACTCTCAGCCGTCTCAACAATCAGGAACTAATATACATGTCCTGGCTAAATAGAAAATCAGAGAGAAAGACCTCACACTTCCCAAACTGTGTGTAGGTCTTAGGGGTATAAGACAGTGAGGGAGGACATGCCGAGCCCACAGGGCCCTGGCTTAGATCTTAGGAGCACAGAACAAAACCATAGCAAATCCAAACACCAAGCAGAACAGGAGACCCTACATCTCTGCAGAGTGTTGTACGAGGGAGGGACATTTGAGAACAGCTAACAGTCTGTCCCCTCTGGAATGCAAAGCGGCAAATTCAGTCCCTTCGATTGGTGTTTTCAGAGCGTTATGTTAGTATAATTCACAGAGTATATTTTTCTCAAATTTTGTGACTAATGTTGATGACTTTTGATAACTTTAAGAGTTGAGAGCACCTCCATCCTGCCCGGGTGATCTGGGGAGCCCATTTAAAGCAAGTCTATTGTGGCTGCCACCACATGGACAGACTTTTAATCATCAGGTTTCTGCCTCTGTAGAAGTGACTTTCCTAGATTTTTGATGTGCTAAGGGAAGTCATGCTATGTGATCTCTCTTTTGTGGCTTTTCAGTTAGCCTAGCTATATTTCGGTTTACCCAAGTAGTCCAATGTATTCCAGTTATTAGACTGCAATTTGTTCTTTTTGTTCTTTCTTTCTTTCTTTCTTTCTTTCTTTCTTTCTTTCTTTCTTTCTTTCTTTCTTTCTTTCTTTCTTTCTTTAGATGCAGTCACCTATATTCTAGGTTGAACTTGAATTAGATATGTAGCCTAGGATGACCCAAAACCTTTGATCCTTCTGCCTCTACCTATCCAGTACTAGAATGTGGTAGTTTGAAAGAAAATTGCCACCAAAGAGAGTGACACTATTAGGTGTGGTCTTGTTGGAGGAAGTGTGTCACTGGGGAGGTGGGTTTTCAGGTCTCATAAATGCTCAAGCTGCACCCAGTGAGACAGTTCACTTCCTGTTGCCTTTGGATCAAGATGTAAGGATTCTCAGTTCTAGCACCATGTCTGCCTGCATGCTGCCTTGCTTCCCGTCATGGCAATAATGGACTAGACCTGTAAGCGAGCCCCCAATTAAATGTTTCCTTTATAAGAGTTGCTGTGGTCATGGAGTCTCTTCACAGCAATAGGAACCCTAACTAAGACACAGAATTACAGCCATGTACCACCTGGCCTAGTGTATGTGGTGCTAAGGATCTGACAAGGGCCTTGAGCATGCTGGGCAAGCACTCTGCCAACTGAACTACATCTCCAGGCCAGACTAAATATTATTCTATTCTATAAACATTTTCTTTATCTTTTTATCAGAAGACAGGCATTAGTTTTGTTTCCATTTGGGGGTTATAATAAGTCATGTTACTATGAAATTTGTTTATAAATGTTTATGTAGGCATTTCTGTTGAATAGATATGCAGAAATTCCATATTGATGGGTCATATGGCAAATTTATAGGTGCTTTATCTTTGCTTTTAAGCATAAATTATTTTTCAAAGTGTTGCTAATCGACCTGGCAGCGTTGAAGGGGGTTTCCAGTTTTTCTATGACCTCTGAGATGCCAGCTCTTGTTATTCTTTTGACAACAGCTGTCTTAATGGGGGTGTGATGGATCTCACTGTACTATTAATTTGCAATTTCAGACAGTGACTCATGTTGATCAGCTTTCCCTGCCTCCATCAACATCCATCTGTTACCTGTCCTGAAATACTTACTTAGAAGAGCTACTATTATTTTTTTTTAATGGAAGAATTCTTTAAATGATAGCTTTTTCAGCACAGCTATCTGGACTTTAAATGTTCTTTAGGCAAAAAAAAAATTAACTTAGTTCTTCGTGAGTCTATTCATATTTTTGGTTTCTGTTAGAAATAGTTCCAGAATTTGTGTCTCTACAGCAACACTGCCATTTTTTTTAAGTTGTTTACTTTGTTATCATAAAGTTTTCAAGTGAACGCATTCCTTTTAATCTCCTTTTAATTTTCATAAGACAAGTAGAGACGCTTCCTCTCTTATTTCTTACTTTTACTTCTAATTTTTATTGTCTAGTCTAGTTAAAATTTTGCCAATTGTGTTGGTCTTTTCAAAGAGCAAATGTTTTATTTTATTTTCTGTTTTCTACAGATTTCTATTCTTTTTCTTCATAATTTCCTTGTTAATCTGGCTGTGACTCACTATGATAACTTTTTCTAGGTTGTTATAACGTCAACTTAATCATTGACCTATGACCTTTCTTTTCTTTTATCAAAAGATTTAAAACCTATACATTCATTTCTAAGGCCTACTTTAGTTGCCTCTCATATATTTTTACATCTTGTGTTATTGTTTTCATTTATGGTAGTTTAAAAGTTCTTTTTTTTATTTTTTGAGAATTTCATACACAAACATAATGGATTTTAGTCGTTTTTACTCCTTCACCCTGTCTCATCCCTCCTCCTTCTCCCATTAAAATCCTCCTTATTTTCAGCAAGTCCCCATCATGACTTATTGTTCTCTCTCTCTCTCTCTCTCTCTCTCTCTCTCTCTCTCTCTCTCTCTCTCTCTCTCTCTGTGTGTGTGTGTTTTGAAGGGATCCACTGAGGTTGATTCGTGTTACTTGTATACGTATAGGTAGGAAGCTGTTTACTGGAACACAGAAAGCTGCTCTCTGGCTATTCCACTGAAGAAAATGGCACTCCTTCCCAGGCAAACAATAACTGCCAATAGTTCCTCAGAAAGGAGTGTGGCCTGATGAGCTCCTCCTTCTTTCATGATGACGTGCTCTCAAGTCCAGTATTGTGTGGGTCACATGCTGGTAACCACAGCCTCAGTGAGTTCATGAAAACAAGGGCTACCTGAAGTTCAGAAGTTGTGTTTTTAAGTCACTCCTCTCATTCTTTGGCTCTCAAATTCTTCCCAATCCCCCTTTGTCTGCATTCCCTGAGCCTTGGAGTGAGTAATGCAACTGTTTCATTTAGGGTCAGCACGATACCATCACTTTGTGGCACTGACTAGCTGTGAGTCTTTGCATTAACCACAGCCCACTGCAGTAAGTTCCTCTGAAAACGGCTAAGAGCAGCTCTTACCGATGAATATAAATGAGTATTTGGAAGCTGTTTGACAGCATGTATGTTTAGCAAAGCAACTCTTGCCTCCTTAGCCATAGGGCTCTTGACCAGGTTTGCAGTACCAGACATCACTTTTCCCCTTTGAAACTGTCCTTAACTCTAATAAGAAAGCAATTGGTTGTCTTCATGACATCCATGCCATTATTACACTGGTGGACATATCTTGCCTGGCAAGGTCATTATTATTGCTCCCAAGGTATAGATAGGTAAGGCTATCATCTGATTTTCTTTGTAATGTTTATTTTTCTTTCTTATGGATTATTTAAATAAATGATTAGGAACAATTTGGGGATTCTTCACATTTTGTTTATTGTTGACTTTTATTTGGACTTTTGTGGGTAAAGACTACATGTTACATGATCTAGATCTACTTACACTTTACACACACACACACACACACACACACACACACACACCACACACACCACACATACACACACACCACACACCATACCAAAAATCAAATAAACTGTCACTTTTATTTTTTAACCTCAGATTTTTCTAACCAAGATGCATACCCATTCTGTCTACAACAGTAGTCTTTTCTTTTTTGTTTGATAGTAAAATATCTATACATGGGGATCTTCTACATTGTACCCCAATACAGGTTTCATTGACAGTGGGAGTAAGGGCTTCCCTTCTCTGCCAGAATTACAGAGCCTGTGGAATTGAGGATGGGTCATGGCACAGGGAACCTGAGGAATTGCAGACAAAAGTGACATTTATCTCTGAGTTCTGGGAGCTTTTCTTTTTTGTTTTGAGTTTTCCTTTAATGAGTGTTTCTCAAGTTGTTAGACATTTTTGACTGATTTCCACAGACTGTAGTTTTTGTTTGTCTGAATTCTCATTTCTCCATCATTTTTCAGAAAGAGGATTTGCTTTGTCCTCATTCCGTCACTATGGCTATTTATTGATTTCTGTCTTCATTGCTGCTCTAATCAACGTTCTAAAGATATTTGAGAATAGAACATTTTCTCTTCTGACCAAGAAGCTCTTGTTTGCAGTTGACCTAAGTAGTGCTTCTTAAAGAGACTTAGACATGTAGTGTGTGTGTGTGTGTGTGTGTGTGTGTGTGTGTGTTCAGAGAGGATTTCAGAATGAATTAATATAATTTTAATTTGTATTTATTCTTTGAAAATTGTATACATGCATGCAGTGCATTTTGAGCACATCCAACCCCCACAATCTCGCAGATATCCCTCATGTCTCTTTTCAAGAATTATTTTCTATATCATCCATCAATTGTAACTCAATCCATGTTTGTTAAAACTTAGTAATGGAGAGAAACAAGGAGTGAAGTATGAGCATTTGTTCCATCCTTTGATGTTAGGGCTTCAACCCAGGGCCTTGTCCAAGCTAGGAGATTGATCTTACTACTGAGCTACATCTATATCTCCTACCCAAAGTGTGACCTCTGCATCTATATGCTGTAGACTAGAACCAGATATGGGTAGCTTAAGCTGTACCAAAAGTCCAACTCCAGTTAAGAGATTGTGTTAGTTACTTTTCTGTTGCTGTGACAAAACACCATGGCCAAAATCAACTTATGGAAGAAAGAGTTTCTTTGGGGGTATGGTTGCAACGGATAAAATTCCATCACGATGGGAGGCGTGGCAGCAAGCGTCAGGCATGGGGGTAGGAGTCGGAAGCTGCAAGATCACATCCGGAAGCTGCAAGCTCACATCCGGAAGCACAGAGAGTGAACCGAAAGTGTGTCAATGCTACATCCTCTAAAAGCTTGCCCCCAGTGACGTTCTTCCTCCAACAAGGCCACACCTTAAATTTCCCAAACAGTGCCAACAACTAGGACCAAGTATTCACATTCCTGAGTCTATGGGGAACCTTCCTCATTTAAACCACCACAGAGAATATGCATAGAAAGCTAGGCTCAGCATCTTACAATACCATGTCATTCCTGCGTGACACAGAAACAAATTACAACCTCATGGCTAAAGCTACACAGTCTCCCCTGGCGTGGCTCACACTGAGATGATAGTGTCCGCTCTCAGTGAAGTCATAAAATCATTTTCTCAGATTCTGATACTTACGACCATCCTTCAGACCCACCAGCAAGGATGGTCATGTTTTTAAGTTAACATACAAAGTAGCAGGTTTTCCTATAGCACTTTCCTTCATCCTTTGTGTGGGTGTACCTCCCTGCCTCCTCTGTCCCTTCTTGTCCCTCCCACCCCCTCTCCAAGGTACCCTCCTGTTCCCAGCACTCTCATTGACATTTTCATATCTTGTATTCTATCATCTTCCCAAACCCCTCTTCTAAAGGCTCCTTTTTTTTTTTTTTTTTTTCAACTTTATGGTCCCTTTTCTAGTTTTCTGATCTCTAACTCCTCCAAAATTCCGTACTGAACAATTAGAAGCTGTAGCTGCATATGAGAGGGAGCAACTCCCGTTTGTCTTTCTGAGGCTGAGTTACCTCACACTTTGACATTTTACTCAAAACCAAGACTACGGAGGCCTCATTCTCAGGCCCTACGGCAGAGCTGTAGGATGATTACTGGTGACGATAATTTCTGGTAGCCATGAAGCGAAGCAAAGCCTCCTACCTCCCCACTGGTAAACTTTCTTAGTTGGTGGAGTTCAGAGCTCTGACTCCACAGATAGTTCAGACTCGTCTTGGGTAAACCGTAGTTGCGGTAAGGTGAGATGGCTTAGTCCGGGAGCCGCACCATTCAAGTGTGAGGACCCACTGGTTCTTCAGCATCCAGGTAGAGTGAGGAGGCGTGGCTGCATGTACCTGTAACCTCAGTGCTGGGGAGGAGCTCTCTGGACGAGCCAGTCTGGTTTAACTGGTGAGCTCTGGGTTTGGTGAGAGGCCACATCTCAATAAATATGCTGGAGAGAGATTGAGGAACACATCCCATCCCTATCTCCCTACACCCCCTGCCTCTAACACACACATATACCACACACACACACACACACACACACACACACACACACACACACACACTCTAAAGGAAATAGGGAACAAGTCAGATAGCACCTGGGTATGAATACTCGCTGCCTACTCATATCCATGTGCCTTGATTGCTTACCACTCTCCCCCTTTCCGCCCCAGGATCTTCTAGCCACCCACTGCAATCCTGTCTTTAAGACTCAGTCCAATGCCAAACCTCCACAATTTATAGTAAAAGACATCTGCCTCTTAGCGGTACTCTTGAGTTCCAGCTTGGAGTAAACCTCTAATTTTCTTACAGTTGAGTTGCTTGAAAGAAAAGAGTTAATTTTTTGTCGCAGGTTGTCTGCAGAGTGGACGGGATGGCCCTCGTGCCTTGCAAAGTCACCGTTGCTATGCCGATATCAATATTAATCATACACAGCTTGATACTGTAATTGAATAGTTTTTGCACAGATGATATTAGCAGATAAAATATGGCATCCTCATGAGAAAACATTACCTTGAAATATTAGCATTATGATATGTTAATTTCTTTGGAGGATATGACTACAGATATATGAGCAGAGGTAAATTCTCCAGCACTTCGGCTGACAAATTCCGTGTCAACATAACTCTCCAGGATTTGTATTACCATTTGGTGATGACTTATATGATGATGTATAACAACTTAAGGGGTTTTAAAATGCAGTATTTTGACTAATGTGGTTTGGTAAATAGCATTCACGATTAGTCCTTTTTCTTTTTCTCCCCCCAATTTCTGTAGTACTGACAAAAGCCTGTAATAATAATAAAAGTCACCTCTCCAAATGGAAAATGTCCCACTCCATCACCAGTGGTTCCTGGGAGTGATCCAAGTTCTGCTCAGAGTGAGGCCAGGGAGCGCTGTGAAGGCAGATTTAGCCGAACTCTTCCTGTGGGTGTCTCCGGTATCCATCAGAAAGCTTGGGTCCAACATCTCTTTCCTCAGGACTTCTGCTACAGTGACTGGCTCATTCTGTATGGGAGGTGGGAACAGGGGAGGACATTTTGAACATAGGTTTTCGGATATGGCTGCCATCCAGGAATTAGGAACCTAACCCTGGGGAGCAGGGCTCACATACGGTATCTGTGCTCCTTGACATTCTGGCCAACCTGATAGATGTCATTTTGGGGGGAGACAATTATAGTTGATATGAATATCAGTTACGGCAATTCACTTGGCCCAGAAATGACTCTTGATAATGGACAAGAGAGACGATTTTTAGGGATTTTCCTCAGGACCAGCTCCTGTGTTATGCTGGCTGGTGTCTGCTCCATATGCCTCACCTACCCCATTATGTGGGGATCATTAGCCCCATCTTGGGCCTCCTTCATAGAAACTTCTCCCCTGGTTATACTCTGGCTGTGGTGCTTCCCTTAGGAAGAGGGCCCTCTCAAAAGCAGCTTAGTTGATGGAATGGGCTATCATTTATCGTCACTCCAAATCTTCTCTGGACTGTAAACTCATGTTTCTCCTTTTCAAGTGGGGGTACCAGGGATCTCCCAGCCGCTCCAGTCTCATCTAGCTGGCTTGTGGAAAGACAACTGCCACAAAGACAAGTGGAGTGTATACATAAATCTCTTGCAGAGATTTCCTACTGGGCCTCATGAGCACTTCACATACATGTGTTTGGCTCCGACACCACCGGTCCCATTCCTCAGGCTCCAGTGGAACAATGAACTTGATGGGAATCTGTCTTAAGGAGTTGCATCTGGAGGCTAATAAAACATCAGTATGATGGAGAAAAGGGGCTCTCCTCCAAGCCCTGCTTCCATGGATCCCTAGAGCTGCTCATTGTCACCGGCCTTTGCTGAGGCTTCCCTCCGTTCACCGAAGGTGATGAGTGGATTGTCTTCCTCAGTGCCTACTTCAAAGAACTGGTAGGAGGCACGATTCCCACTCTCAGCCAAATCACCTCTTCCCCTGTCCCTCTTGGCCCCTTATCCACTCTCCACTCACGGGTTACACCTTGCGCTCTCCACCCTCCCGAGAGGCTCCAGCCAGATGCTGGGGCCCCTCGCTGTGATGTTAAATGGCCAGAACACTTGCTGCAGGCAGCCAGATGCTTCTGGGGCAGCTTCTGGAAAGCTTCCCTTACCAACTGATAAATCAGCTGAAGAGCCATGGGAATGCCAAAGCAGAGCTGCAGCCCGCCTGACAGGGCAGCAGTACCTGAGTTAGGGGCACTGTTCACCAACTAGTAGCCGTTCTCTTCTGAGGAAAATGCCACAATGCTGACGAGGAGGCACACAGAGGATTTCCTATCACCAATGCCGCCTCTTGGCTCTTGCCTCACAGGCTCTGCTGCTGGGTGCACACCTATGATCCCAGCACTCACACGCAGCTGGGGCAGGAGAGTCATACGTTTGAAGCCGAACATGTCTACAAAGTCAGAACCTGTCTCAAAAATCTAAGAAGAAAGAAAAATGAGGGGAAGAAAGAAGAGCGGATGGAGGAAGGAAGGAAACAAGGAAAAATATCTTGAATTTAATTTTTTAAAGTAGTAAACTGTATTTTCAGAGCACTGTGAAGTTCCTAGCAAAGAAGTGGAAAACACTGAGTTTCCGTGTACCTCTGCCAGCCCAACATGCCTTCATATATGAACCTCCTTCCTTGTCAGCATCCCCCATCACAGTGGACCACGTGTTAAGCCTGATGACCCTACGTTGACTCTTGAACTCCCAATGTTTGTTTCTACAGGCTTCACTCTTGATGTGGCACGTTCTGGACAATTCAGAATACTTTCATAATCCTGAAATCCTCCATCCTCTGCCTGTTTGTCCTTTCTTCACACCTAGCCCATGGCAATCCCCTTATTGCTTCACTGTCTGCACAGACTTGCCATTTTGCAGATGGGATGCAGTCGGAATTGCCTTCTATGAAGCCCTTCAGGTTGACCTGTCTCACTTACAATATGCGTTGACGTTTTCTCTATAGTTGATTTTTTTGAATAATATCATTGATCTGCAATAATGGAAGATATCTACATAAGAAGCTATCTTTTAAAAATATTCATTCTATGTGTATGAGTGCTTTGTCTCTATGCATGCTTACATGCCATGTGTGTACATGGTGCCCACAGAGGCCAGAAGACAGCATCAGATCCCCTGGAACTGAAGTCACAGATGGCTGTGAACCACATGTTGGTGCTGGGTACGGAACCCAGGTTCTCTCTAAGAACAGCCAGTGCTCTTAACCTCTGGGTGATCTCTCAATCCTAAAGAAGCTATGTTTTCTAACAAAAGTATGCGTGTCTTGTATTAGTTTGTTAAGCAACTACTATTTAAAAATATGGAAATATCTCTATAACTATTTTAACTCAATTAGACTCAGAAACCCTGTGAAACTTACAGTGTACACACTCACAAGGGGTCTTAGGTGTGGTTACAGTGTACACACTCACCAAGGAGTCTTAGGTGTGGAAAGGTGATCTGGTCAGGCAAGTGTCAGGAAAGAGTTCACATAGATTTGTGGTTGGTGAGGGAGTGCCTGTCTTTGCTACATATTGGAAGCCCATTTCTGGAACAAAGCTGCCCCTGGAGAATGAAGGGGTAGATACCATGTCAAGAGTTTCTGTTGAGGGCTGGTCCATGGGAGGAATTGAGGTTTTCTAGCTTTCTTTGTAGAGTGAAACTGAAAGGTCTATGTTGATGACCTGAGCATCTTTGTCAGAGTCATGAATTGCTGGCCTTATTTTGAGCTTTGGTAACGGAAAGAACACAAGCTTCAAATCTGTGAGGTGTAGTGTGTGAGGCCCATCTCTACCACAGAAGGATGGGAACCTTGGGGGAAAGTTCACTTAATTTCTCTGTGCTTTTTTTTTCTTTTGCAAATGAGTTTAATTCTAGTTACTCCATGGGTTTATAGGGAAGATACATTTGAGACTGTTTATATAAAACACTTGACACATCCTAGGGGCTGTGACTAGGGCCTTGCTGGTGGAGTGTTTTCCTAACATACACAAAGCTCTGGGTTGATCCCCAGCAGACATATACTCGTCATGGAGACACATACCTGTAATTAAAATAAAAAGACATGAGAACTCTGATGTTGGTGACCATTTTATATGAGCTATGGAAGTGCACAGAGGCCCTGGTAGGTCTAAGCTGGTGATTCTGAGATAAAACAGGCATGTGGTTACATAGCACAGGTTTGGATTCACATTGCCCTTCTATTTCTATGCTGAGAAACTGGGCTTTCTCCTAAATTAAGCAAACACAAACAACAAATGATTAGTAAAATGGAACTGCTGTTTATGATCAAACATTTCCTGAAAGATCTTGTTTTCTTTAGTCTAAATTTGCCAACCAAGAGGAAAGGTCAACAGCAGTGACTTTTTTTTTTTTTTTTTTTTTTTTTTTTTGCAAGTGATGGGTACTGTGAGCATTCTGGGCATGGTTATTGGGTCTCTGCCATGGTAGATGGCATTTGTACATGAAGATATACATACATACATATATATATACATATATATATAATAGAACCAATGAGAAGGTACATACATGTGTGTGGAGGGCTGAGACACACACACACAGAAAAAGAGAGACAGAAACAGAGAGAGACAGAAAGAGGGGCCAGAAACACACATGAAGAGAAACAGAGAGATACACAAACACATAGAGAGATACAGAGACACAGAGAGATCCCTGAGATACAGATGCACATACCAAGAGAGAG
Source organism: Peromyscus eremicus (assembly GCF_949786415.1). NCBI lineage: Eukaryota > Metazoa > Chordata > Mammalia > Rodentia > Cricetidae > Peromyscus > Peromyscus eremicus. The sequence goes on along the minus strand of NC_081416.1, from coordinate 127,460,277 downwards.
ACAGAGACAGAAACAGAGACAGAGGCATAGTCACAGAAAGAGAACATGAGAAAGGGCTGAAAGAGAGAAAGACACAGGTACCCACTGAGACCTGTAAGAGACACAAACACACAGAGAAAGAGAAAGAGAGACAGAGATACAGAAAGAGAATGAAAGATCTGAGAGAGATACAGAGACAGAGATGAGAGACATTTCCAGAAAGACGAGAGACAGAGAAACACACACACACACACACACACACACACACACACACACACAAACACACACACACACACACACACACACACACACACGCACACACAGGCAAACACACACACACACACATAGCCTGAAAATGTCTCAAAGATTGTCACTGTCCCTCTCCCCATTTTCTTCCTCAGAGTGGTACATTTAAATGTAAATTGTGTCCGATTTTTCTAAAATATTCACTATTAATGTCATAACCCCAAAGGTAGATTCAGAATTAACACATCAAAATGTGTTCCAGGCTGGATTATGAAGTGTGTGGTTATATTTCATGTAACTGGGGAAACTAAGGAAGGAGGATTGCTTGCACCCAGGAGTTCAAGTTCAGCTTGGGCAGCATAGAATGAAGAAGAAGAGAGAGGGTAGGAAAGGAGGGAAGGGGAGGGGAGGGGAGGAGAGGGAAAGGGAGGGGAGGGGAGAATGGTGCTATTCTACCTGCTGCTTGGCAAAGACACTGAGTTCTTGCTGGATAGACATAACAGAAATTTTTACATTTAGAGAGAAGGTTAGAACCTTGAAGATAATTTACATATTTTTTCACAAAGAAAATTGTTGATTGCCAACAGCTTAGATACTGTTGCCTCAGAAACACAGACACACAAATACACATACAAAGTCAACATCAAGATTGTAATAATGTCTTAATTGGAGTTTCTATTGCTGTGATGATATACCATGACCAAAAAGCAAGTTGGGGAGGAAAGGATTTATTTGGCTTACACTTCCAATTTTGCTGTTCATTATCTAAGGAATTCAAGACAGGAACTCAAACAAGGCAGGTTCCCAGAGGCAGGAACTGATGCAGAGGCCATGGAGGGGTGCTGCTTACTGTCTCGCTCACCCATGGCTTGCTCAGCCTGCTTTCTTTTAGAACCCAGGACCATCAGCCCAGATGTGGCACCACCCACCATGGGCTGGGCCCTCCCCATCCGTCACTATTTAAGAAAATGCCTTACAGCCTGATGCTGTGGAGGCATTTTCTCAATTGAGTTTCTCCCATCTCTGAAGTCTAGTTTGTATCAAGTTGACATAAAACTAGCCGGTACAATTAGCTCTGAAACACTCACTCTACCTTCCCTCTCATTCCTAAATTCTGCATTTCATTGCCTATTTATTTGAATGTCTCAGAAAAAGATGGTCTTTACTGACACATATATATTTTTTCAATTTTTTAAAAAAATAAAATTTAACATCATTTCTTTTCTTCCCTTTTCTCCCTCCAACCTCTTACATGGATCATTTCTATTCAAGTTCACGACCTCTTTTTCTTTAATTGTTATTGTTATGTATTTGTGTAAGTATAAATGTATAAATACAGCTTGTTGGATCTGTTTAGTGCTATTTGTATTTGATTTCAGGGCTGACCAATTGGTATTAGATAGCCAATTAGGGGCTCAGCCTTGAGGAAGATTCTCTTCCACTCCCAGCATTCCTTAGTTGTCAGTGATTCTCTGTTAAAGATAGGGCCCAATGAGATTTCTCTCTTCCATGTTGGTATTGGTATCATACTATTGGTATCATATTCATTCTGGTCTTTTAGAAACCATATTGTTGAGGTATAATGGGTGAAGCTTCTCTGCCATTGCTAGGAGACAAAATCTTACAGCAGATGTCCTGGCTCTCTGACTCTTACAATCTTTCTACACCCTCATTTACAATCTTCCTTAAGCCTTAGGTGCAAGAGTTATATTATGGATGTCTTCATTGTAGCGGGGTTGTTCCCTGGAGTTTGACCAGATGTGGTTTTCTGTAATGGTTTGTTTTGCAAGAGAAGTTTCTTTGATGAGGAATGACAGATCTACTTATCTGTAGGAATGTGAATAAACATTTAGAATGCAGTTTGGAATTATGCTGGTTTAGCAAAGCAGTGGTAAATGATTCTCTAAGATCTATGACTTCACTATCCCAGGGAAGTTGGCCAGGCTTCCGTTTCTCTCCAGTGGAGCAGGCCTTAAGTCTAATTAGACAGTTGTTGGTTACCACCAAGATATGAGTGCCACTGTTGCAACCTTAGGGATATCTTGCCATGCTGGCCATCGCTGTGGTTCATGGGGATCACAGCTGGTTAGGTCTATTGGGTTCTTCCCTCCCTTGAAAGCTTACACGGCACATTCCAGTGTTAGAAAAGCTAGCCCTCAGGGAGGAGACTTTCAGGTCAGTTCCTGCTCAGGTCATCTGAGTTCCAGGTCCAAAGTTCATGGTATCTTCAGCAATAGCAACCTCTGGAGGCAACCAAGGGCAATGGCAATAGCTTTTATTGTTTTGGGAGTCTATTGCACTACCCTGACCAACAACTGTAAAGAGACTTTCTCACCCCTGGTACTAGGGTTTTTGTTAAGTAGTCTATGGCTCTAGGGGAAAGCATTGTCAGCCCAAGTGGTATAACTTCATTTAAACTGTATATGATGAATATAAACTATATATACATCATATACATGTGTATATGAGTGTATGTATACATTTATGTGTGTTATATATAATTATAGGTAAATAAAAACACAATATGATTCCTTATAGCTTTCCAAACATCCTTAGTGTTATTTTTCCCTCCTCCGTCTCTACCCAGTTAAAGCTTCTTTCTCCATTTTTTGGTTGTGAGCCTAGCCTTTAACAGCTGAGCCATCTCTCTAGCCCCCTTCTCCATTTTTTAATTGGCAACTTTTCTCCTTTTAGTACATTCAATAACTATCTTTTTCTCTTTGTCATATAAAACATTGCCTCTTAAAATTGATGCTAGCATAGATTCAACATATATCCTAATTCAGATATTTAATAATTAAGATTCTAATAGAAAAAAAACCCTACCTTGTTTCTCCTATGAATTGGTCAAGAATATATTGCATCTTCTCTATTTTAGACCAAGGATTTCAGCTTTCAGTTTTGCAGTTGGTTTCTTTGGAAAGGTAGTGATTTCACAGGAAATTCTACCCATGATCTCCCATGAGGCCTGCTTACATACCATGGCCTCCAGTCCTGCATTTGTTTGTTGTCCATGATGCTGAGATCATGTTTTTTGGCTTTGTCACACAGGTTTCTTCTGCTGGGTTCCTTCCTATATGCTTATTTGTGCTAAAGGAGGGTGGAAGCAAGGGTGGGCAGAGGAATGAATACAGTCAAAGTCCATGATATGCTTGAATAAAGATGTCTTCATCCCATGGCCTAGTCCTCACCATCTGGGCTTGCTGAAGGCGACCACAGGCCCACCCAGCACTATGGGTAGATGCCATTATGATAAGCCAATATCTGGTGGAGAGATGGAAGAGAAAGAGAAGTAGAAAGGTTCATGTGCTGTGGACAGATGCAGAACAGAAGCGAAGGCAGTGAGGAACAGGCTGATGTGGGTAGGCTGCTTGCCACCCTGGACCTGGTGACATCTGGGCCCGGGCTGCTGACAAGGACCATGTGTGGGTCCATGACCCTGCAGTGGCAAGAGTCTGGGTTGATGTCCATGGCTCTGTTATCACCAAGGGCTATGCAGATGCCTGGGGTCTGACCTGCCACCTGAGACCATGTTGGTGTCCTAAGGACATGCTGCCACCAGGGCCATGGTGATGTCTGGGCTCAAGCTGCTGCCAAAGACCATGTCTGGGTCCATGATCCTGCTGCAGCTGGGGTCTGTGTTGATGCTCATGGCCCATGCTACCACAGGCAGTCATAGGAATATAGCAGTTAGGCAGTGGTAGCATATGCCTTTAATCCTAGCATTCAGGAGGCAGAGATTCATTCACATCTCTTTGAGTTCAAGGCCACACTGGGAAAAGAGCCAGGTGTGGTGGTACACGCCTTTAATATCAGTGCTAGTTAACCACAGAGGTCTGGAGTTCTGCACAGACAGATGGGAACTGATAGAGCTGGGCAGAAAGAGGAAAGTGATGTAGTTGGACTGAGAGAGGAAGTAAGATAGCAGGGCACAGCAAGGTATATAGGCATGAGTATACAGGAAGTAGCTCTCTCTTTGGCTGCAGATTTCCTAGGGGTAAGAACATGGCTGGCTTCTTTCTGCTTCTCTGATCTCTCAGTTTTCGCCCCAGTATCTGGCTCTGGCTCTGTTTTTTTTTTTTTTTTTTTTTTTTTTTTTTTGGCTTTTCAAGACAGGGTTTCTCTGTGTAGTTTTGGTGCCTGTCCTAGATCTCGCTCTGTAGACCAGGCTAGCCTTGAACTCACAGAGATCCACCTGGCTCTGCCTCCCGAGTGCTGGGATTAAAGGTGTATGCCACCACCACCCAGCTCTGGTTTTTTTTTTTTTTTTTTTTTTTTTTTTTTTTTTTTTTTTTTATTAATAAGACCATTTAGCAATTTGTCTTACACACCCCTTACCACAGATACGGTAGAGCTGGCTTCCATGGCATAGGCCTAGGAGATCCGGCTCCACCCTTCATCTGAGGGGAGCAGTCTCAGTGGCCCAGACTGTCCAGCTCAACTATCACTCAGACCCACATCCTGGGCCTTGGATTGGCCCACCCTAACATCTACCCCATTTATGACATGCTGGAGAGCAGAAAGGGCCTTATCCTGCTGTACAATAGTCACAGGATCTCCATGACTAAGGACAGCAGCAAGATATCCAAAAGGAGTTTCGGTGAGATTTCAGTGATGATGGTGTGCCAGAGGACTTGAACCAAAAATCCAATGACTCATTGCAATGAACGTTTACAGGTGGGGCTGATTGGACAAAAGGGTGTACTGTGTGACACACCACAGCTCCCAATGCCACCAGGATGAATGAAGAGGTGTGGGAGAGATGGGAAAGATGGAGGAGGGAGGTGGGTTTTGTTGTTGTTGTTTGCTTTTTTTTGTTTTTAATTATTTTTTGGGGTCCCTTATGAGGGAGGGATGCTGCAGCAGTAAGGGGTGGGAGCAGGATTGGGATGCATGATGTGAAATTTCCGAAGATTAATAAAGAAAGGCGCAAAGCTACACAGAGAAACCCTGTCTCGAAAAACCAAAAAAAAAAAAAAAAAAAAAAAGAATTACATTATATCCAAAAAAAAGATCTCTGTAGAAAGATCAATGCTATGTACAATGAATATATTCCAATACATCTTTAAAAGTCTAAGAGAAATTAGAATATTTTAATTAATAAAATTAAGGCCTTTTTCCTCTCAAGTTTATTACCTTATTTTCTCTCATTCTTTCTCACAAAAGCCTTACGAGGCACATCTTACTGTTACTGGTTCATAGATTTTGGATTTATTTGACTTTTAATTCTGTGTGTGCAGGTGCCTGGGGAGTCCAAAGAGAATGTCAGTCTTCCTGGACATAGAGTTGTAGTTGGTTGTGGGCTACCTGATGTGGGTGCTGGGAACTGAACACTGATCCTTTGCAAAAGGAGTAGGTACTCTTAACCACTGGGCCATCTCTCTGGCCAAATACAAGTATTAAAAAAGCAGTATCTCTCAAAAACAAAAACAAAAAACAGCAATATATAAGAATGAGATAGTTTAACCACAAGGTCCCAAACTGATGGATCTGAGTTGGAATCCTGTTGCCCTCTCTCCAAACCTTTCCCTGCTCTGCTTCATTTGTTTGCTGTTTTCTTCTTCCCAGCGTGTATGTTCAGGCCCAGGTCACCAGAAGTTATCTACAAATGGCGCTGCTGGAGAGGAGGATGAGGACTCCTGGTGTCCTAGTGCACGCTGTGTTGATCAGGGACCTGACCTTGTACCACAGCTGTCAAGTGTCCTCATGCATGCTGGGAGGTAACATTCTTTCTTACTCTACCTCTTTGCCTTTCACAGTGTCTGCACACTCACTTGATCCCAAAGTCTAATTGGATAATTTCAGCTCTTCTACATGGTATGACACATCTTGCCAGGGCACAGACAAAGAAAGCATTTAACTTTCAGAATCTTGTTTTCCAAGATTATGAACCAGATAGGCTGTTTTTGTTTTTGTTTTGTTTTTCTCCTTAGCTCCAAATCTTAGAGAATATTCACTAGCTTAATAAGAATGTCTTCAGTGGAGCTAGACATATGGCTCATTGGTTAAGACCACTTGCTGCTCTGGCAGGAGCCCCAGGTTCAATTCCCAGCACCCACATGGTGGTTTACTGTCACCTGTAACTCCAGTTCCAGAAGATCCAATGCACTTTTCTTGTCTCTACAGACACCAGCCATCCATGTGGCATACAGACATACATGCAGCCAACACTCATACGCATATAATAAAAACAAATAAATCTGTTAAAGATTGCCTTTAACAAACAAAACAACAACAACACATTCCTCACTTACTAGATGCCTATACTGAGATTGTCTCTGTGATCACAGGGTGGTATGCTGCTATCTGACAGTCTGTCTGAGGAAATTAGGGTTAGATAGTGAAGTCATACACATAGATGGGATGGCAGAGATGATATTCCAACCCACTCTATTAAATTAGTGGCGAGACTGGTGATGAGCTTTGAGCAGACAGGCTCTTCCTCTTGACAGCTAGCTTCTCATCCTGTTCTGATGTGAGGTTGATACAAAAT